>NC_090379.1:2500-5000 GCF_036365525.1 Heterodontus francisci
AACCCTAACCCTAACCCTAACCCTAACCCTAACCCTAACCCTAACCCTAACCCTAACCCTAACCCTAACCCTAACCCTAACCCTAACCCTAACCCTAACCCTAACCCTAACCCTAACCCTAACCCTAACCCTAACCCTAACCCTAACCCTAACCCTAACCCTAACCCTAACCCTAACCCTAACCCTAACCCTAACCCTAACCCTAACCCTAACCCTAACCCTAACCCTAACCCTAACCCTAACCCTAACCCTAACCCTAACCCTAACCCTAACCCTAACCCTAACCCTAACCCTAACCCTAACCCTAACCCTAACCCTAACCCTAACCCTAACCCTAACCCTAACCCTAACCCTAACCCTAACCCTAACCCTAACCCTAACCCTAACCCTAACCCTAACCCTAACCCTAACCCTAACCCTAACCCTAACCCTAACCCTAACCCCTAACCCTAACCCTAACCCTAACCCTAACCTAACCCTAACCCTAACCCTAACCCTAACCCTAACCCTAACCCTAACCCTAACCCTAACCCTAACCCTAACCCTAACCCTAACCCTAACCCTAACCCTAACCCTAACCCTAACCCTAACCCTAACCCTAACCCTAACCCTAACCCTAACCCTAACCCTAACCCTAACCCTAACCCTAACCCTAACCCTAACCCTAACCCTAACCCTAACCCTAACCCTAACCCTAACCCTAACCCTAACCCTAACCCTAACCCTAACCCTAACCCTAACCCTAACCCTAACCCTAACCCTAACCCTAACCCTAACCCTAACCCTAACCTAACCCTAACCCTAACCCTAACCCTAACCCTAACCCTAACCCTAACCCTAACCCTAACCCTAACCCTAACCCTAACCCTAACCCTAACCCTAACCCTAACCCTAACCCTAACCCCTAACCCTAACCCTAACCCTAACCCTAACCCTAACCCTAACCCTAACCCTAACCCTAACCCTAACCCTAACCCTAACCCTAACCCTAACCCTAACCCTAACCCTAACCCTAACCCTAACCCTAACCCTAACCCTAACCCTAACCCTAACCCTAACCCTAACCCTAACCCTAACCCTAACCCTAACCCTAACCCTAACCCTAACCCTAACCCTAACCCTAACCCCTAACCCTAACCCTAACCCTAACCCTAACCCTAACCCTAACCCTAACCCTAACCCTAACCCTAACCCTAACCCTAACCCTAACCCTAACCCTAACCCTAACCCTAACCCTAACCCTAACCCTAACCCTAACCCTAACCCTAACCCTAACCCTAACCCTAACCCTAACCCTAACCCTAACCCTAACCCTAACCTAACCCTAACCCTAACCCTAACCCTAACCCTAACCCTAACCCTAACCCTAACCCTAACCCTAACCCTAACCCTAACCCTAACCCTAACCCTAACCCTAACCCTAACCCCTAACCCTAACCCTAACCCTAACCCTAACCCTAACCCTAACCCTAACCCTAACCCTAACCCTAACCCTAACCCTAACCCTAACCCTAACCCTAACCCTAACCCTAACCCTAACCCTAACCCTAACCCTAACCCTAACCCTAACCCTAACCCTAACCCTAACCCTAACCCTAACCCTAACCCTAACCCTAACCCTAACCCTAACCCTAACCCTAACCCTAACCCTAACCCTAACCCTAACCCTAACCCTAACCCTAACCCTAACCCTAACCCTAACCCTAACCCTAACCCTAACCCTAACCCTAACCCTAACCCTAACCCTAACCCTAACCCTAACCCTAACCCTAACCCTAACCCTAACCCTAACCTAACCCTAACCCTAACCCTAACCCTAACCCTAACCCTAACCCTAACCCTAACCCTAACCCTAACCCTAACCCTAACCCTAACCCTAACCCTAACCCTAACCCTAACCCTAACCCTAACCCTAACCCTAACCCTAACCCTAACACCTAACCCTAACCCTAACCCTAACCTAACCCTAACCCTAACCCTAACCCTAACCCTAACCCTAACCCTAACCCTAACCCTAACCCTAACCCTAACCCTAACCCTAACCCTAACCCTAACCCTAACCCTAACCCTAACCCTAACCCTAACCCTAACCCTAACCCTAACCCTAACCCTAACCCTAACCCTAACCCTAACCTAACCCTAACCCTAACCTAACCCTAACCCTAACCCTAACCCTAACCCTAACCCTAACCCTAACCCTAACCCTAACCCTAACCCTAACCCTAACCCTAACCCTAACCCTAACCCTAACCCTAACCCTAACCCTAACCCTAACCCTAACCCTAACCCTAACCCTAACCCTAACCTAACCCTAACCCTAACCCTAACCCTAACCCTAACCCTAACCCTAACCCTAACCCTAACCCTAACCCTAACCCTAACCCTAACCCTAACCCTAACCCTAACCCTAACCCTAACCCTAACCCTAACCCTAACCCTAACCCTAACCCTAACCCTAACCCTAACCCTAACCCTAACCCTAACCCTAACCCTAACCCTA
>NC_090379.1:320000-530000 GCF_036365525.1 Heterodontus francisci
AGCATTTCAGCTATGAAGAGAGACTGAAAAGGCTAGTGTTGTTTTCCTTCGAGCAGAGAAAGCTGAGGGGGGACCTGATTGAGGTGTACAAAATTATGAGGGGCAAAGATAGGGTCGATGGGAAGAAACTTTTTCCCTTAGTGGAGGGGTCAAAAACCAGGGGGCATAGATTTAGGGTAAGGGGCAGGAGGTTAAGAGGGCAGATGAGGAAAAAAATTTTCACCCAGAGGGTGGTTGGAATCTGGAACACACTGTCTGAAGAGGTGGTAGAGACAGGAACCCTCACAACATTTAAGTAGCATTTAGATGAGCACTTGAAACGCCATAGCATACAAGGCTATGGGCCAAGTGCTGGAAAATGGGATTAGAATAGATAGGTGCTTGATGACCGGCACAGACACGATGGGCCGAAGGGCCTGTTTCTGTGTTGTATAACTCTATGACTCTGTAAGGCGTTGCACTAAAATGCATGTTCCTGTTTGGTGGGTGGGGAGAGAATACCAGCTCTAAAGATCAGCCATTTCCCAATAGTTCCCAAAGGTTCTTAACAGTTTACTCACCTTGATAAACCACTCTGCTGCTGCAAGGTGCTATCTATCTATCTACCGACATGTGTGCTGCTTATTTAAACCCAACTTGTTTAAACAGTAACCATTTGTCCCACTTTCTGATTAGGAAACAGGTTTCCTAAACATTTTCAACGAAGCTGAAAATAGCAGCAAGAAGCTGCAAGCGAAATCATATTATTCAGATTAATGAAGATACAAGTTATTCGCAAGGCTCCAGTTGCATTTTTAACCTGTAAGTAACATGCAATGTTTGTTCCATCATCTTTTCCCATTTTAAATGCCAGAACAATTCACAGTTTTTGGACTGAATTTGGTGTATCCGTCGCGGGTCCTGGTGGCAGACCCGGAAGTGGGCGTCATCAACGCTCGTCACATGTCTGGCCAGCTGATTGTGATCACGAGGCGGGGCCGCCAATTATCATAATGGAAACGCGGGCCTCATCCAATTATGTAATGGGGGCGAGAGGCAAAGCGCCAATGGCATCACCAGCAGACACATCGCAGGTGCTACCGCCATCTTTAAAGTGCTGCCAGCGCTGCTTAAATTGCTGCTTCACTGACTGACTTTGCTGCTGCTTTGCCTTTGCTGCAGCTGTGCTGCTGTTCCCCAGCCTGGAGTCTCTGTGCTGATGGCCCCCTGCCTGGGGTCTCTGTGCTGATGACCCCCTGCCTGGAGTCTCTGTGCTGATGACCCACTGCCTGGGGTCTCTGTGCTGATGACCCCTGCCTGGAGTCTCTGTGCTGATGACCCCCTGCCTGGAGTCTCTGTGCTGATGACCCCCTGCCTGGAATCTCTGTGCTGATGACCAAGTCCTCAAAAGGCCAGGAGTTCTCCAGAAGCCAAGCGGGACCATGTCAGGTGCAAGACATCGGGTGGCCCTACGTTTCAGCGATGTCTCCCTGGGTGATTCTCCTCTAAGCTGCAAGGGAAAAGCATGAGATCCTCTTCCCCAGCAATGGCAAGAAGAGGTCCTCCTACCTGACCAAGCAAACCTCGATAGAGATGACTGAGGAGGTGGACTTTAGCAAGGCCTTTGACAAGGTCCCGCATGGTAGGCTGGTCCAGAAGGTTCGAACACATGGGATCCAGGGTGAGCTCGCAAATTGGATACAAAATTGGCTTGGTGATAGGAGGCAGAGGGTGGTAGTGGAGGGTTGTTTTTCCGATTGGAGGCCGATGACCAGTGGTGTGCCACAGGGATCAGTGCTGGGCCCTCTGTTTAGTTTAGTTTAGTTTAGTTTAGAGATACAGCACTGAAACAGGCCCTTCGGCCCACCGAGTCTGTGCCGACCATCAACCACCCATTTATACTAATCCTACACTAATCCCACATTCCTACCACATCCCCACCTGTCCCTATATTTCCCTACCACCTACCTATTACTAGTGACAATTTATAATGGCCAATTTACCTACCAACCTGCAAGTCCTTTGGCTTGTGGGAGGAAACCGGAGTACCCGGAGAAAACCCACGCAGACACAGGGAGAACTTGCAAACTCCACACAGGCAGTACCCAGAATTGAACCCGGGTCGCTGGAGCTGTGAGGCTGCGGTGCTAACCACTGTTTGTCATAGATATTTATGACTTGGATGTGAATGTAAGGGGCATGTTTAGTAAGTTTGCAGATGACACCAAAATTGGTGGTATAGTGGACAGTGAAGAAGGTTGTCTAAGGTTACAACAGGATATAGATCAACTGGGAAAGTGGGCAAGGGATTGGCAAATGGAATTTAATACAGACAATTGTGAAGTGATGCATTTTGGGAAGTTAAACCAGGGCAGGACATATACAGTGAATGGCAGGGCCCTGGGGAGTGTTGTTGAGCAGATACACCTTGGGGTGCAAGTACATGGTTCCCTGAATGTGGCAACACAGGTAGACAGGATGGTGAAGAAGGCATATGGCATGCTTGCCTTCATCGGCTGAGGCATTGAGTACAAGAGTTGGGACGTCATGTTACAGTTGTACATAACGTTGGTTAGGCCGCATTTGGAGTACTGTGTGCAGTTCTGGTCGCCGCACTACAGGAAAGATGTGATTAAGCTAGAGAGGGTGCAGAAAAGATTCACAAGGATGTTGCCTGGTTTGGAGGGTTTGAGTTATAAAGAGAGATTGGATAGGCTGGGTCTGTTTTCCCTGGAGCGAAGGAGGCTGAGAGGGGACATGATAGAGGTATATAAAATTATGAGAGGCATAGATAGGGTAGATAGCCAGAGTCTGTTTCCCATGATAGGGGTGAGTAAAACTAGAGGTTGTAGATTTAAGATGAGAGGGAGGAGGTTTAAAGGGGATCAAAGGGGTAAATTTTTCACACGAAGAATAGTGGGTATCTGGAATGAGCTGCCAGAGGAGGAGGTGGAGGAAGGAACAGTAGTGACATTTAAGAGGCATCTGGACAGGTACTTGAATGAGCAAGGCATAGAGCGATATGGAATTAATGCAGGCAGGTGGGATTAGTATAGATAGGCATTATGGTCGGCATGGACGCAGTGGGCCGAAGGGCCTGTTTCTATGCTGTATGACTCTCTGCCTATGACCCTATGACTGAGGTCAGCTGCTGTGGAGTCACGTCTGTTAATCTGTTAATTGTGTATCAATTGTTTGATTATATGCAGGTAGAGGGTGTTAATTGGGGTCTTACTTGAGCACTTATAGGCAGACACTTACTGAGACTATTGGAGGGGTTTGTGTGAGGAGCTACATGTCTGTAATCCTTTTACTCTGTACAATAAATGTGAAACTGAGTAAAGACAGGCTCCAGTATTATCTTTCCATAACAAACGTTCTGGAGTTTAACAACCCCTCCCCCCACCCCGCCCCGGACATGGGTAGAGTGCTGCAACAGGGTCTACGACCTTCTTCGTTCTGCCAAGTTAACTGCTCCATACCTCTCTCCTTTTCAGGGACACAAGTGGCTACACAGGAGGAAGTGGGACATGAGGAGGGAGGCATGACAACGATGCTGGCAGAGGGGGTTGGGCATCACCTCATCGGCCACAGGCCACGTTCTTTCACAGCTCACCTCCGTTAACTCCCCTGAGCACTGATCGGAGGTTGAGCTATATCAGATATCCCAGCAGGGAACAAGGGACAGACACTAGCAGAACTGTCATGGTGATCTCATAGAGTCATGGAATCATTTATGACATAGAAAGAGGCCACAGAAGGAGACCATTCGGCCCATCGAGTCCATGCTGGCTCTCCACGGAGCTATGCTGTCAGTTGCACTCCCCGGCTCAATCCTGCAAGTCTATTTCTCTCAGGTGGCCATCCAACTCCTGCTTGAAGTCATTGATCATCTCTGCTTCCACCATCCTTGTGGGCAGCGAGTTCCAGGTCATTACCACCCGCTGTGTAAAAAAAGTGCTTCCTCATATTCCCCTGCATCTTTTTCCCAAAACTTTCAATCTGTGTCCCCTCGTCCTCATACCATTTGTTAATGGGAACAGCTTTTCCTTGTCTACCTTAGCTAAGCCTGTCATAATCTTGTGCACTTCTATTAAATCTTCCCTCAATGTTCTTTGTTCTAAGGAGAACAAACCCAATTTTTCCAACCTAACCTTGTAACTAAAATCCCTCATCCCTGCAACCATTCTGGTAAATCTCCTCTCCATCCTCTCAAGGACCCTCACATGCTTCCTAAAGTGTGGTGACCAGAACTGGACACAATACTCCAGTTGGGGCCTAACCAGAGCTTTATAAAGGTTCGGCAGAACCTCCCTGCTACTCAATGCCTCTATAAAGCCCAAGATCCCATATGCATTACTAACCACTCTCTCAATATGTCCTGTCACCTTCAAAGATCGATGCACATGCACCCCCAGGTCCCTCTGATCCTGCACACTCTTTACAACTGTGCAATTAAGTATATATTGCCTCTCCCTATTCCTTCTGCCAAAATGTTCACCTCACACTTGTCAGTATTAAATTCCATCTGCCACCTCTCTGCCCATTCTGCTAGTCTGTCTATGTCCTGTTGCAGGTGGTTCATATCATCCTCACTGTTTTATCGCACCTCCAAGTTTGGTGCTGTCAGCAAATTTTGAGATTCTACTCTGTATTCCAAGATCCAGGTCATTTATACATATCAAAAAAAGCAGTGGTCCCAGCACCAACCCTTTGAAAACACCACTGTCTACCATCCTCCAGTCTGAAAAGCAACCATTTACTACGAATCACTGTTCTCTGTTTATAAGCCAATTTTTTTTATCCAATTGGACACAGCCCGATCTGTTGCTGTGCTGTATAACTCTATGACTCTACGAGACCTTCAATTTTGCTAACCAGCCTTTTATGTGGTACTTCTCTGTGAAGTATGCCTATCACATGATCAGCAGTCTGCCTCCAGCCCAGCTGCTAGCAATAGGTTCACATCTCATCGAAGCACTTGTAAACGTATAAAGAAAAGCACATTCCCACCACTGACGGATTTCTGGGCGGACGACAATGACACAATTTTCCAGCCCCCCATGCCATCATTCCGCTCCAAACAGCTGCACTAAATTCAGCCCAATGTGTGCGATAATACACATTCAGTACCACACAGGGTCAGAGGGATTCATTTGCAATACAAAATGTATCACTCGTGAAAATGCAATGGAAAACACTCTACGCCTGCACTTGTGCACTGAATAAATAATTCAATCTAAAACGGAAACTGGACAAACAGGAACTCCTGGTATCTGCAGTCGTGTTGAGGCCATCCTATTGGAACACATATTTACACCTAGCGTGTACTAACAACACAATTGAAGACTAGGTTACACTCACACTGAGTATGAGGGAACATCTTGCAAATAGTGATAACAGTCTGCACTGAGTGTGAAGAAGGGAGTTTGGTAAGTGACGGGATTTTTAGGGTTAATCTCTCTGAAGTCTAGTTTTTGTTTACACTTAACAATGAACTAAAATTACTGTTCAAGAGGCAAGTTAAGTTTATTACAGTTTTAAACACGGATATACAAGCTCTCTGAGAGTAGCTGTAGCTAGTTAATTAGTCAGCTAGCTTAAACTGATTTCTGAGCTCTAGCAAAACTGAATCATCATTGTTTTCAGGGAGTATAAATTCAGGGCTCTCTAAGTGCTACTTGAATGAACAGAGTGTGAAGAAGGGGGTTTGGTAAGCGAGGGAATTCAGTGAGGAGGAGAACTATAAATTAATTAAGAAAAATAACTTAATTTAATTAACACAATATAGATGGCAGGACAGGTGATGTGTTGTGGCTGCAGTATGTGGGAGCTCCTGGATGCCACGGCAATCCATGGCAACCACATCTGTAGTAAGTTTCTGCAGCTTGAGGAGCTTTGGCTCAGAGTAGTTGAGCTGGAGGTCGAGCTGCAGATACTGCAATGCATCAGGGAGCAGGAAAGTTACCTGGACACTTTCTTCCAGAAGGAAGTCACACCCCTTAGAATAGTGTCATCTGATTTGGTCAGTGGTCAGTGACAGGAGGGTGTGACTGTGAGTCCAGCAGGTGAGGGGATCAAGAAGGTGGGAGTGGAGCAGCCTCAGCCTTTGCAATTGAGCAACAAGTTTGAGGTTCCTGCAGCTTGTATAAACAAGAATGAGGGCTGTAGTGTGAATGAGCAGACTTACCATGGCACTATAGTACAGGAAGCCGTTCAAGTGGCAGGAACAGAAAGGAAAGTAGTGGTAGTAGAGGACAGTATAATGAGGGGGATTGACACTGTTCTCTGCAGCAAAGAGCAAGAGTCCAGAAGGCTTGTTGCCTGCCCCGTGACAGAGTTCACGACATTTTCACAGAGCTGGAGAGAACTTACAGTGGGAGGGGGAGGATCCGGTCATTGAGGTCCAAGTAGGTACCAATGACATTGGCAGGACAAGGAAAGAGGTTCTGCATAGTCAGTATGAGAAGCTAGGTGCAAAATTAAGAAGCAGTATCTCAAAAGTAATAATCTCTCAATTATTCCCTAAGCCACATGAAAATTGCCATAGGGCAAATGAAATTAGAGAAATTAATGCATGGCTCAAAGACTGGTGTGGGAGAAGTGGGTTCCGGTTCGTGGGGCACTGGCACCAGTACTGGGCAAAGTGGGGGCTGTACCACTGGAATGGTCTACACCTGAACTGTGCTGGGACCAGTGTTCGCGTGAGCCGCATCACTTGGGAAGTTAAACTAAATAGTGGGGGCATGGGATCAAATTTGGGAAGATGTGGTAAATCAAAGAGTAGAGATAAGGCAAGCGAGAAAGGTATTAATATGGGAAATGATAAACAGACCGTGACAGGAGGGGACAGTGAGTACAAATCTAAGAGTAAATCAGCAGATACGGCTAGAAGTTACAAAAATAATAAAAGGACAAAACTAAAGGCTCTGAATCTGAATGCATGTAACATTTGAAACAAAACAGATGAACTGATAGCGCCAAACTAGACGAGATAAAAAATGAAAAAGGCAAGAAGTCACTTGTGAGAGTGGTGTACTGGCCCTCGAACAGTAACCACACAGTAGGAGGGGGTAGAAAGGAAGAAATAATGGGAGCTTGTCAGAAAGGTACGGTGATAATCATGGGGGATTTTAATCTGAATATAGGATGGAAAAATCAGATGGGCAAAGGTAGCCTAGATGAGGAGTTCATAGGGATAGTTTCTTAGAACCGCAAGTTCTGGAGCCAAACAGAGAGCAGGCTAGACTAAACCTGGTATTGTGCAATGAGATAGGATTAACTAATGACCACATAGTGAAGGCACCCCTAGGTAGCAGCGATCATAAGATGATTGAATTTTACATTCAGTTTGAGGGAGAGAAGAGTGGGTCCAAGACTAGTATTTTAAACTGAAATAAGGGCAATTATGAGGGCATGAAAGCAGAGCTAGCTAATGTGAACTGGCAAAGTAGGCTAAGGAATAAGTCAATAGAGAAGCAGCGGCAGACATTTAAGGGGATATTTCGGAATACACAGAATAGATACATTCCAACGAGAAAGAAAAATTCCAAAGGGAGGACCCACCATCTGTGGTTAACTAAAAATGTTCAAGATGGTATCAAATTTAAAGAAAAAGCATATAATTGTGCAAAGATGCATGACAGGTCAGAAGATTGGACAGAATATAAAAAACAGCAAAGAATGATTAAAAGATTAATAAGGAGGTAAAGTTAGAGTACAAGAGAAAACGAGCTAGAAGTATAAAAACAGATTGCAAGAGTTTCTATAGATATTTTAAAAAGAAAAGAGTTAACAAAGTGAGCGTTGGTCCCATTGAAGGTGAGTCTGGGGAAATAATGGAAAACAAGGAGATGGCAGATGAATTGAATGAGTACTTTGCATTGGTCTTCACCACAGAGGATACAATTAACATCCCAGAAATAGCTGCAAATCAGGAAAAGAAGGGAGAGAGGAACTCAAGAAAATTACAATCACCAGGGAAGTGGTGCTGAGCAAATTGTTGAAGCTGTGGGCTGACAAGTCCCTGGGTCCTGATGGACTTCATCGAAGGGTCTTAAAACAATTGGCTCATGAGATAGTTGATTCGTTAGTTGTAATTTTTCAAAATTTCCCCGATTCGGGGAATGTCCCATTAGATTGGAAATTAGCCATTGTAAATCATTTATTTAAAAAGGGAGGGAGACAGAAAGCAGAAAACTACTGGCCAGTTAGCTTAACATCTGTCAGAGGGAAAATGATAGAAGCTATTATTAAAAACATTATAACAGGGCACTTAGAAAAATTTAAGGAAATCAGGCAGAGCCAACATGGTTTTGTGGAAGGGAAATCATGTTTAACCAATTTATTGGAGTTTTTTGAAGAAGTAACATGCTGTGGATAAAGGGTGGGTGTACTCTACATAGATTTTCAGAAGGCATTTGATAAGCTGCCACATCAAAGGTCATTGTGGAAAATAAAAGCTCATGGTGTAGGGGTAACATATTGGCATTGATAGAGGATTGGTGAGCTAACAGGAAAAAGAGAGTAGGCATAAATGGGTCATTTTCTGGATGCCAAGATGTAACAACTGGTCTGCCACAGGGATCTGTGCTGGGGCCTCAACTTTTTACAATTGAAACAAATGACTTAGATGAAGGAACCAAAGGTATAACAGCAAAATTTGCTGATGAGACAAAGATAGGTAGGAAAGTAAGTTGTGAAGAGGACATAAGGAGGCTACAAAGGGATCTGGATAGGTTAAGTGAGTGGGAAAAGATCTGGCAAAGGGAGTAAAATGTGGGAAAATGTGCAATTGTCCATTTTTTAAAATTAATTCATGGGATGTGGGAGTTGCTGGCCAGGCCAGCATTTATTGCCCATCCCTAATTGCCCTTGAGAAGGTGGTGGTGAGCAGCCTTCTTGAACCGCTGCAGTCCATGTGAGGTAGGTACACCCACAGTGCTGTTAGGAAGGGAGTTCCAAGATTTTCACCCAGCGACAATGAAGGAACGGCGATATAGTTCCAAGCCAGGATGGTCTTTTACTTGGAGAGGGACGAACGTAGCGTGGTGTTCCCATGCATTTGCTGCCCTTGTCCTTCTAGTTGGTAGAGGTCGCGGGTTTGGAAGGTGCTGTCTAAGGAGCCTTGCTGCAGTGCTGCAGTGCATCTTGTAGATGGTACACACTGCTGCCACTGTGCATCGGTGGTGGAGGGAGTGAATGTTGTGGATGGGGTGCCAATCAAACGGGCTGCTTTGTACTGGATGGTGTCGAGCTTCTTGAGTGTTGTTGGAGCTGCACCCATCCAGGCAAGTGGAGAGTATTCCATCACACTCCTGACTCGTGCCTTGTAGATGGTGGACAGGCACTGGGGAGTCAGGAGGTGAGTTACTTGCCACAGGATTCTTAGCCTCTGACCTGCTCTTGTAGCCACGGTATTTATATGGCTACTCCAGTTCAGTTTCTGGTCAATAGTAGCCCCCAGGATGTTGATAGTGGGGGATTCAGCGATGGTAATACCATTGAATGTCAAGGGGAGATGGTGAGATTCTCTCTTGTTGGAGATGGTCATTGTCTGGGATTTGTGTGGCGCAAATGTTACTTATCAGCCCAAGCCTGGATATTGTCCAGGTCTTGCTGCATTTCGACATGGACTGCTTCAGTATCTGAGGAGTCGTGAATGGTGCTGAACATTGTGCAATCATCAGCGAACATCCCCACTTCTGACCTTATGATTGAAGGAAGGTCATTTATAAAGCAGCTAAAGATGGTTGGGCCTAGGACACTACCCTGAGGAACTCCTGCAGTGATGTCCTGGAGCTGAGATGATTGACCTCCAACAAACACAACCATCTTCCTTTAGAGTCACAGAGTCGTACAGCATAGAAACAGGCCCTTCGGCCCACCGTTCCACGCCGACCATAATGCCTATCTATACTAATCCCACCTGCCTGCATTAATTCCATATCCCTCTATGCCTTGCTCATTCAAGTACCTGTCCAGATGCCTCTTAAATGTCGCTACTGTTCCTGCCTCCACCACCTCCTCAGGCAGCTCATTCCAGATACCCACTATTCTTTGTGTGAAAAATTTACCCTTTTGATCCCCTTTAAACCTCCTCCCTCTCACCTTAAATCTATGCCCTCTAGTTTTAGTCACCCCTACCATGGGAAACAAACTCTGGCTATCTACCCTATCTATGCCTCTAATAATTTTATATACCTCTATCATGTCGCCTCTCAGCCTCCTTCGCTCCAGGGAAAACAGACCCAGCCTATCCAATCTCTCTTTATAACTCAAGCCCTCCAAACCAGGCAACATCCTTGTGAATCTTTTCTGCACCCTCTCTAGCTTAATCACATCTTTCCTGTAGTGCGGCGACCAGAACTGCACACAGTACTCCAAATGCGGCCTAACCAACGTTATGTACAACTGTAGCATGACGTTCCAACTCTTGTACTCAATGCCTCGGCCAATGAAGGCAAGCATGCCATACGCCTTCTTCACCACCCTGTCTACCCGTGTTGCCACTTTCAGGGAACTATGTACTTGCATCCCAAGGTCTCTCTGCTCAGCAACACTCCCCAGGGCCCTGCCATTCACTGTATATGTCCTGCCCTGGTTTAACTTCCCAAAATGCATCACTTCGCACTTGTCTGCATTAAATTCCATTTGCCAATCCCTTGCCCACTTTCCCAGTTGATCTATATCCTATTGTAACCTTGGACAACCTTCTTCACTGTCCACTATACCACCAATTTTGGTGTCATCTGCAAACTTACTAATCATGCCCCCTACATTCACATCCAAGTCATTAATATATATGATGAACAACAGAGGGCCCAGCACTGATCCCTGCGGCACACCACTGGTCACCGGCCTCCAATCTGAAAAACAACCCTCCACTACCACCCTCTGCCTCCTATCACCAAGCCAATTATGTATCCAATTTGCCATCTCACCCTGGATCCCATGTGTTCGAACCTTCCGGACCAGCCTACCATGCAGGACCTTGTTAAAGGCCTTGCTAAAGTCCATGTAGACAACATCCACCCCTCTGCTGTCATCAATCCTCTTGGTCACCTCCTTGAAAAACTCAATCAAATTCGCGAGACATGATTTCCCACGCACAAATCCAGGCTGACTATCCCTAATCAGACCATGCCTTTCCAAATACATATAAATCCTGTCTCTCACAATCCCTTCCAATAACTTTCCCACCACTGATGTCAGGCTCACCGGCCTGTAGTTCCGTGGCTTATCCCTGCTGCCCTTCTTAAATAAAGGCACAACATTAGCTATCCTCCAGTCTTCCGGTACCTCACCCGTGGCTAACGATGATACAAAAATCTCTGCCAGGGCCCCAGCAATCTCCTCCCTTGCTTCCCAGAGCATCCTAGGATACACCTGGTTAGGCCCTGGGAATTTATCCACCTTAATGCGCTTCAAAACCTCCAACACCTCCTCCTCTGTAATGTTGATATGCTCCAGGACATCGCTGTTCCCTCCCTTGAACTCACTACCTTCCATGACCTTCTCCACGGTAAGACCTCGCCCATTTCCCGTGGCTCCACACATAGATTACCACACTGATCCTTAAGGGGACCTACTCTCTCCCTAGCTACACTTATACTCTTAATAAACTTATAGAATCTTTTAGGATTACAGCAGATATAGATCGGTTGGAGACTTGGGCGGAGAAATGGCAGATGGAGTTTAATCCGGACAAATGTGAAGTAATGCATTTTGGAAGGTCTAATGCAGGTGGGAGGTATACAGTAAATGGCAGAACCCTTAGGAGTATTGACAGGCAGAGAGATCTGGGCGTACAGGTCCACAGGTCACTGAAAGTGGCAACGCAGGTGGATAAGGTAGTCAAGAAGGCATACGGCATGCTTGCCTTCATCGGTCGGGGCATAGAGTATTATAATAGGCAAGTCCTGCTGCAGCTGTACAGAACTTTAGTTAGGCCACACTTAGAATATTGCGTGCAATTCTGGTCGCCACACTACCAGAAGGACGTGGAGGCTTTGGAGAGGGTACAGAGGAGGTTTACCAGGATGTTGCCTGGTCTGGAGGGCATTAGCTATGAGGAGAGGTTGGATAAACTCGGATTGTTTTCACTGGAACGACAGAGGTGGAGGGGCGACATGATAGAGGTTTACAAAGTTATGAGCGGCATGGACAGAGTGGATAGTCAGAAGCTTTTTCCCAGGGTGGAAGAGTCAGTTACTAGGGGACATAGGTTTAAGGTGAGAGGGGCAAAGTTTAGAGGGGATGTGCGAGGCAAGTTCTTGACACAGAGGGTGGTGAGTGCCTAGAACATGTTGCCGGGGGAGGTGGTGGAAGCAGGTACCATAGAGACGTTTAAGAGGCATTTTGACAAATACATGAATAGGATGGGAATAGAGGGATACGGACCCCGGAAGTGCAGAAGGTTTTAGTTTAGGCAGGCATCAAGATCGGCGCAGGCTTGGAGGGCCGAATGGCCTGTTCTTGTGCTGTCCTATTCTTTGTTCTTTGTTCTTTGATTCTCTTTTATCTTATCTGCCAGGGAAATCTCATGGTCCCTTTTCACCCTCCTAATTTCCTTCTTAAGTGTACTCCTGCATCCCCTGTACTCTTCGAGGGACTCACTTGATCCCAGCTGTCTATACCTGACATATGCCTCCTTCTGTGTCCTGACCAGACCCTCAATATCCCTCGTCAACCAAGGTTCCCTAAACTTGCCAGCCTTGCCCTTCAATCTAAGAGGAACATGCAGCCATGAACTCTTCCTATCTCACTTTTAAAAGCCTCCCACTTGCCAGACGTCCCTTTACCTGTAAACAGCCTCTCCCATTCATCTTTTGAGAGTTCCTGTCTGATGCCATCGAAATTAGCCTTCCCCCAATTTAGGACTTCAACCTGAGGACCAGTCCTATCCTTTTCCATAACTATCTTGAAACTAATAGAGTTATGGTCACTGGTCACAAAGTATTCCCCCACTGACACATCAACCAGCTGCCCACAAAAGGTTGGTGGAGTTACGGATAGTGATGAGGATTGTCAGAGGATACAGCAGGATATAGATCGGTTGGAGACTTGGGCGGAGAAATGGCAGATGGAGTTTAATCCGGACAAATGTGAGGTAATGCATTTTGGAAGGTCTAATGCAGGTGGGAAGTATACAGTAAATGGCAGAACCCTTAGGAGTATTGGCAGACAGAGAGATCTGGGCGTACAGGTCCACAGGTCACTGAAAGTGGCAACGCAGGTGGATAAGTTAGTCAAGAAGGCATACGGCATGCTTGCCTTCATCGGTCAGGGCTTAGAGTATAAACATTGGCAAGTCATGTTGCAGCTGTACAGAACTTTAATTAGGCCACACTTAGAATATTGCGTGCAATTCTGGTCGCCACACTACCAGAAGGACGTGGAGGCTTTGGAGAGGGTACAGAGGAGGTTTACCAGGATGTTGCCTGGTCTGGAGGGCATTAGCTATGAGGAGAGGTTGGATAAACTCGGATTGTTTTCACTGGAACGGCGGAGGTGGAGGGGTGACATGATAGAGGTTTACAAAGTTATGAGCGGCATGGACAGAACGCCGGAAGCATCAGTACCCCGGAACATTGAGCTGCCAGTCCTGCCCATCCCTCAAACACGTTTCCGTAATAGCGAGAATATCACAATCCCATGTACTGATCCATGCTCTGAGTTCATCTGCCTTACCTGTATAGCTTTTGCGTTAAAGTAAATGCAGTTTCGCCTACCAGACCTTCCACGCTCCCTGTCCTGCTCCTGCTCGGCCTGCCTACTAGACTTGCTTGCTTTAACCTCTACATTTGTCTCAACTATCTCATTAGAGAGACTACTACTTTGGGTCCCACCCCCACTTTGCGCGAGGCACAACTCCAACCAGCGGAGAGTTTCCCCCCGATTCTCATTGACTCCAGTTTTGCTAGGGCTCCTTGATGCCACACTCGGTCAAATGCTGCCTTGATGTCAAGAGCACTCTCACTTCAGCTCTTTTGTCCATGTTTGAACCAAGGCTGTAATGAGCTCTGGAGCTGAGTGGCCCTGGCGGAACCCAAACTGAGCGTCACTGAGCAGGTTATTGCTAAGCAAGTGCTGCTTGATGGCACTGTTGATGACACCTTCCATCACTTTACTAATGATTGAGAGTAGACTGATGGGGCGGTAATTGGCCAGATTGGACTTAGAGTCATGGAGTTATACAGCACAGAAACAGGCCCTTCGGCCCAATGTGTCTGTGACGGCCATCAAGCGCCTAACTATTCTAATCCCATTTTCTAGCACTTGGCCCGTAGCCTTGTATGCTATGACGTTTCAAGTGCTCATCTAAATACTTGTCCTGCTTTTTGTGTACAGGACATAACTGGACAACTTTTCACCTTGCAGGGTAGATGTCAGTGTTGTAGCTGTACTGTCTCATGCTCCTGTAGTTTTTTTTCCAGGAATATGCTGTTTAGATTTTTTTTAGATTTAGAGATACAGCACTGAAACAGGCCCTTTTGCCCACCGGGTCTGTGCCGACCATGAACCACCCATTTATACTAATCCTACACTAATCCCATATTCCTACCACATCCTCACCTGTCCCTACATTCCCCTACCACCTACCTATACTAGGGGCAATTTATAATGGCCAATTTACCTATCAACCTGCAAGTCTTTTGGCTGTGGGAGGAAACCGGAGCACCCGGAGGAAACCCACGCAGACACAGGGAGAACTTGCAAACTCCACACAGGCAGTGCCCAGAATTGAACCCGGGTCCCTGGAGCTGTGAGGTTGCGGTGCTAACCACTGCGCC
Organism: Heterodontus francisci; assembly: GCF_036365525.1. NCBI lineage: Eukaryota > Metazoa > Chordata > Chondrichthyes > Heterodontiformes > Heterodontidae > Heterodontus > Heterodontus francisci. The sequence goes on from NC_090379.1 coordinate 334,775, forward strand.
ACTGTGCCGCCCCTTTACCTTTAAAGCTTGCAAAGGATCAGTATTGCTTTAAGAACCAGCAAGCCTCAGGAATTATAGGAAGGTGCATTTGCGTTGCCTTAGAAACAGCCATTTGGAGACTGCGATTCAAAGGGTGCATTCTCGTTACCATAGATACAGCCACTGGGAGTGATTATTAAGCAATACATTTGTTACAATTCAATTTTGAACTGGCCTTTTAGTTGAAGACAGTTTGTTCTAACAGAACACAGACAGAGGAAACACAGACAGCTGTGGTGACAGCACCTGGAAAAAGAGTTCTCACCCATTTAAACTGAAGGAAGAGAAGTTTAGTCTGTTTAATTATCATTATGTCTCAAAATTCTAAAAAATGTCAAGCCAAAACAGAGATCTCTGATACTTTAAATTGAAGAAAGGGAAGTTAGACTGTGAAAATTTTTATCCCTCAAAAGCTCTAAAGTCAGCTTAATTCTATTGAAAGTGTTTGCAAGTCGTTAATTGTTGAAATTCGCTGGAGAAGTAAAGCATCACCTACTGCTGAAGTGAGACTACGGACTGTTCTACTGTGGAAGAACCCTCTTTCCCACATCGGATAACTGTGAGAACTTCAAGCAACATTCTGTGAGGACTTCAAGCAACACTGGACTGTAAATTTACAAGGACTCTAATTTTTTCTATTTTAACTGTTGTTTATATCTTCATAGTGTTTAAGAATTTAGTTCTTCTAATTAAAGAGTTCATTTGTTGATTTAAAGACACCTGGTTTGAATAGCCTCATTCGGGGGGGGCGGGTTAATCTTCTTCTTTGGCCTCCTTGTCTCGGGAGACAATGGGTAAGCGCCTGGAGGTGGTCAGTGGTTTATGGAGCAGCGCTTGGAGTGGCTATAAAGGCCAATTCTAGAGTGACAGACTCTTCCACAGGTGCTGCAGAAAAAATTGGTTTTCAGGGCTGTTACACAGTTGGCTCTCCCCTTGCGCTTCTGTCTTTTTTCCTGCCAATTGCTAAGTCTCTTCGACTCATCACACTTTAGCTCCGTCTTTATAGCTGCCCGCCAGCTCTGGTGATCGCTGGCAACTGACTCCCACGACTTGTGATCAATGTCACAGGACTTCATGTCGCATTTGCAGATGTATTTAAAGCGGAGACATGGACGGCCGGTGGGTCTGATACCAGTGGCGAGCTCGCTGTACAATGTCCTTGGGGATCCTGCCATCTTCCATGCGGCTCACATGGCCAAGCCATCTCAAGCGCCGTTGGCTCAGTAGGGTGTATATGCTGGGGATGTTGGCTGCCTCTAGGACTTCTGTGTTGGAGATACGGTCCTGCCACCTGCTGCCAAGGATTCTCCGGAGGCAGCGAAGATGGAATGAATTGAGACGTCGCTCTTGGCTGACGTATGTTGTCCAGGCCTCGCTGCTGTAGAGCAAGGTACTGAGGACACAGGCTCGATACACTCGTATTTTTGTGTTCCGTGTCAGTGCGCCATTTTCCCACACTCTCTTGGCCAGTCTGGACATAGCAGTGGAAGCCTTTCCCATGCGCTTGTTGATTTCTGCATCTAGAGACAGGTTACTGGTGATAGTTGAGCCTCGGTAGGTGAACTCTTGAACCACTTACAGAGCGTGGTCACCGATATTGATGGATGGAGCATTTCTGACGTCCTGTCCCATAAAGTTCGTTTTCTTGAGGCTGATGGTTAGGCCAAATTCGTTGCAGGCAGCCGCAAATCTGTCGATGAGTCTCTGCAGACACTCTTCAGTGTGAGATGTTAATGCAGCATCGTCAGCAAAGAGGAGTTCCCTGATGAGGACTTTCCGTACTTTGGTCTTCGCTCTTAGACGGGCAAGGTTGAACAACCTGCCCCCTGATCTTGTGTGGAGGAAAATTCCTTCTTCTGAAGACTTGAACGCGTGTGAGAGCAGCAGGGAGAAGAAAATCCCAAACAGTGTAGGTGCGAGAACACAGCCCTGTTTCACGCCACTCAGGATAGGAAAGGGGTCTGATGAGGTGCCGCTATGCTGAATTGTGCCTTTCATATTGTCATGGAATGAGGTGATGATACTTAGGAGCTTTGGTGGGCATCCAATCTTTGGTAGCAGTCTGAAGAGACCACGTCTGCTGACGAGGTCAAAGGCTTTGGTGAGATCAATGAAAGCAACGTAGAGGGGCATCTGTTGTTCGTGACATTTCTCCAGTAGCTGACGAAGGGAGAACAGCATGTCAATGGTCGACCTCTCTGCTTGAAAGCCACACTGTGCCTCAGGGTAGATACGCTCGGCTAGATTCTGGAGCCTGTTTAAAGTGACTCGAGCGAAGACTTTCCCCACTATGCTGAGCAGGGAGATTCCACGGTAGTTGTTGCAGTCACCGCGGTCACCTTTGTATTTATAGAGGGTGATGATATTGGCATCGCGCATGTCCTGTGGTACTGCTCCCTCGTCCCAGCACAGGCAAAGCAGTTCATGTAGTGCTGAGAGTATAGCAGGCTTGGCACTCTTGATGATTTCAGGGGTAATGCTGTCCTTCCCAGGGGCTTTTCCGCTGGCTAGAGAATCAATGGCATCACTGAGTTCCGATTTTGTTGGCTGTTCGTCCAGCTCATCCATGACTGGCAGAGACTGGGCTGCATTGAGGGCAGTCTCAGTAACAACATTCTCCCTGGAGTACAGTTCTAGGTAGTTCTCCACCCAGCGGTCCATTTGCTTGCGTTGGTCAGTGATTGTGTCCCCTGATTTAGACTTGAGGGGAGTGATCTTCTTGACGGTTGGCCCAAAAACTCTCTTAATGCCATCATACATTCCTCTGATGTTTCCGGTGTCTGAGGCCAGCTGAATATGACTGCATAGGTGTTGCCAGTAGTCATTTGCATAGCACCTGGCTGTTCTTTGTGCAGTGCTTCTGGCTGTTTTAAGTGATACGGATGTTAACTCACTGGGGGCTTTTTTGTAGTTCAGCAGTGCAATGCGCTTAGCGGCTATGACAGGTTCCAGCTGTTCAAAATGAGATTGAAACCAGTCTGCATTCCTCTTCACATGTTTGCCATAGGTGGTCATGGCTGACTCATAGATGGCGTCTCTGATGTGGGCCCACTTGGTCTCTGCATCCCCTGTGGGAGTGTTTTGAAGGGCTGGTTTGAATAGCCTCATTGGCCCTTCGAGCCTGCTCCACCATTCATTATGATCATGGCTGAACATCCAACTCAGTAACCTGTTCCCGCTTTCGCCCCATATCCTTTGATCCCTTTAGACTCAAGAGCTATATCTAACTCCTTTTTGAAAACATTCAATGTTTTGGCCTCAACTGCTTTCTGTGGTAGTGAATTCCACAGGTTCACCACTCTCTGGGTGAAGTAATTTCTCCTCATCTCAGTCCTGAAAGGTTTACCCCGTATCATTAGACTATGACCCCTGGTTCTGGACTCCCCCACCATCGGGAACATCCTTCCTGCATCTACCCTGTCAAGTCCTGTTAGAGTTTTATAGGTTTCTATGAGATCCCCCCTCACTCTTCTGAACTCCAGCGAATATCATCCTAACCAACTCAATGTCTCCTCATACGTCAGTCCCGCCATCCCAGGAATCAGTATGATAAGCCTTCACTGCACTCCCTCTATAGCAAGAACATCCTCCCTCAGATAAGGAGACCAAAACTGCACACAATATTCCAGGTGTGGCCTCACCAAGGCCCTGTATAATTGCAGCAAGACATCCCTGCTCCTGTGCTCGAAACCTCTCGCTATGAAGGCCAACATACCATTTGCCTTTTTTACCGCCTGTTGCACCTGCATGCTTACCTTCAGCGACTGGTGTACGAGAACACCCAGGTCTCGCTGCATATTCCCCTCTCTCAGTTTATAGCCATTCAGATAATCTGCCTTCCAGTTTTTGCTACCAAAGTGGATAACCTCACATTTATCCACATTATACTGCATCTGCCATGCATTAGCCCACTCACTCAACTTGTCCAAATCACCCTGAAGCCTCTCTGCATCCTCCTCACAACTCACCCTCCCACCCAGTTTTGTGTCATCTGCAAATTCGGAGAAATTACATTTAGTTCCTATATCATTAATGTATATTGTGAATAGCTGGGTTCCTAGCACCGATCCCTGTGGTACCCCACTAGTCACTGCCTGCCATTCGGAAAAAGACCCATTTATCCCGACTCTTTGTTTCCTGTCAGCCAACCAATTTTCTATCCATCGCAATACACTACCCCCAATCCCATGCGCTTTAATTTTACATGCTAATCTCTTATGTGGGACTTTGTTCAAAGCTTTCTGAAAGTCCAAATAAACCACAACCACTGGCTCCCCCTCATCAACTCTGCAAGTTACATCCTTGAAGAATTCGAGTAGATTTGTCAAGCATGATTTCCGTTTCGTAAATCCATGCTGACTCTGTCTGATTCTACCACTGTTCTCTAAGTGTTCTGCTATAAAATCTTTGAAAATAGACTCTAGAATTTTCCCCACTACCGACGTCAGGCTGACTGGTCTATAATTCCCTGCTTTCGCTCTCCCTCCCTTTTTAAATAGTGGGGTTACATTACCTACCCTCCAATCTGTAGGAACTGTTCCAGAGTCTATAGAATCTTGGAAGATGACCACCAATGCATCCACTATTTCTAGAGCCACTTCCTTAAGTACTCTGGGATGTATACCATCAGGCCCTGGGGATTTATCGGCCTTCAATCCCATCAATTTCCACAACACCATTTCTCTACTAATACTGATTTCTTTCAGTTCCTCTCTCTCACTAAACCCTGTGTTCCCCAACATTTCTGGTATGATATTTGTGTCCTCCTTTGTGAAGCCAGAACCAAGGTATGCATTTAGTTGGTCAGCCATTTCTTTACTCCCCATAATAAATTCCCCTGTTTCTGACTGTAAGGGACCTACATTTGTCTTCACCAATCTTTTTCTCTTCACATACCTATAGAAACTTTTACAGTCAGGTTTTATGCTCCCTGCAAGCTTGCTCTCGTACTCTATTTTCCCCTTCTTAATCAATCCTTTGGTCCTCCTTTGCTGAATTCTAAACTGCTCCCAATCCTCAGGTCTGTTGTTTTTCCTGGCAAATTTATATGCCTCTTCCTTGGATCTAATACTATCTCTAATTTCCCTTGTAAGCCATGGTTTGGCTACCTTTCCCGTTTTACTTTTGCGCCAGACAGGGATAAACAATTGTTGCAGTTCATCCACACACTCTTTAAATATTTGCCATTGTCTATCCACCGTCATCCCTTTAAGTAACGTTTCTCAATCTGTCATGGCCAACTCATGCCTTTGAACCCATCAAACCATCTTTATCCACATTAGGCACAACATGTTCCAGAAAATGGGCCAAATAGCCTCCTCCTGTGCCCTTATTTCTGTAAAATGTGATCAGGAAGCTTTTTCATGCAGATAGATTAGAGATACAGCACTGAAACAGGCCCTTCGGCCCACCGAGTCTGTGCCGAACATCAACCACCCATTTATACTAATCCTATACTAATCCCATATTCCTACCAAACATCCCCACCTGTCCCTATATTTCCCTACCACCTACCTATACTAGTGACAATTTATAATGGCCAATTTACCTACCAACCTGCAAGTCTTTTGGCTTGTGGGAGGAAACCAGAGCACCCGGAGAAAACCCACGCAGACACAGGGAGAACTTGCAAACTCCACACAGGCAGTACCCGGAATCGAACCCGGGTCCCTGGAGCTGTGAGGCTGCGGTGCTAACCACTGCGCCACTGTGCGGCTTCATGCAATTCTTAATGCAAATTATTCTGGTGCAATGAATATCCATTCTTCGATACAGGAAATACATTGTAAGCCTCAGTGAACAGAAATCTAAAAAACACTTAAAAAGTCATCATAATAAACAGTTTAGATCCAGTTGTTCTTAAAACTTTAGGCTTCAAATTATGGACAACAGAATGGGTGTAAGTTCAAACATTTGCATGAACTTCACTTCTGAATGGGAGAAGAACTTTATTGTGGGGAAAGGATGTTTAAGGAGATATTCAAATCCTCCCAACTAAAATATATTCCAGAGAGGAAGAAAGATTGGAAGAGGGGGAGAAACATCCATGGCTAAGCAAGGAAGTTAAGGATAACATAAAGACAAAAACTAAGGCATACCATATTGCAAAGGCCAGTGGCAGGCTGGAAGATTGGGAAACTTTTAAAGATCAACAAAGGGTTACTAAAAAGTAATAAAAATAGCAATGGTAAATTATGAAAGAAAACTAGCGCAAAATATAAAAACGGATAGCAAAAGCTTCGATAAGTATATAAAAGGTAAGAGAGTAGCTAAAGTGAGCGTTGGTCCATTGGAGGATGAGACTGGGAAGTTAATAGAAGGGAACACAGAAATAGCAGACACACTAAATCAGTATTTTGCCTCAGTTTTCACGGTGGAGGACACTAGCACCATCCCAATAGTAACAAGTAATGCAGAGGTTATAGAAAGGGAGGAACTTAGAACAATCATCATCACTAGGGGAAAAGTACTGAGTAAACTATTGGGGTTGAAGGCAGACAAGTCCCCAGGGCCTGATAGCCTACATCCTAGGGTCTTAAAGGAAGTGGCAGTGGAGATAGTGGATCCATTGGTTAGAATATTCCAAAATTCTCTGGATGCGGGAAAGGTTCCAGTGGATTGGAAAAATGCTAATGTAATGCCCTTATTCAAAAAGGGAGGGAGGCAGAAAGTAGGAAACTATAGACCAGTTAGTTTAACATCTGTCGTTGGAAAATTGTTAGAATCCTTTATTAAGGAAGTAATAGCAGGACATTTAGAAAGTCAAAACGCAATCCATCAGAGTCAGCATGGGTTTTATGAAGGGTAAATCGTGTTTGACTAATTTGCTAGAGTTCTTCGAAGATGTAACAAGTAAAGTGGATAATGGGGATCCTGTAGATGTAGTATATCTGGACTTCCAGAAGGCATTTGATAAGGTGCCGCACAAAAGGTTAATACACAAGGTAAGTTCACAATGGGGTTAGGGGCAATTTATTGGCTTGGATAGAAGATTGGCTAACCAACAGAAAACAGAGAGTCTTGATAAAAAGGTCTTTTTCTGGTTGGCAAGATGTAACTAGTGGGGTGCCACAGGGTACGGTCCTCGGGCCCCAACTATTTACAATCTATATTAATGACTTAGATGCAGGGATAGAAGGTACTATAGCCAAATTTGTAGATGGCACTAAAATAAGTGGGATAGTAAGTTGCAATAAAGAAATAAGAAATTTACAAATGGATATGGATAGGTTATGTGAATGGGCCAAAATCTGGCAGATGAAGTTTAACGTGGATAAGTGTGAGGTTATCCACTTTGGTCGAAAGAATAGCAAGGCAAATTATTATCTAAATGGAGAGAAACTTCAGAGTGCTTCAGTGCAGAGGGATCTGGGTGTCCTCGTGCATGAATCACAGAAAACTAGTTTGCAGGTGCAACAGGTGATAAGGAAGGCAATTGGAATTTTGGCATTTATTGCTAAAAGAATAGAGTATAAAAGTAGGGAAGTGTTGCTGCAACTGTACAAGGCATTAGTGAGACCGCACCTGGAGTATTGTGTACAGTTTTGTTCCCTTTACTTAAGGAGGGATGTAGTTGCATTGGAGGCAGTTCAGAGGAGGTTCACTAGATTGATTCCAGAGATGAGGGGTTTGTCTTATGAAGAGAGATTGAGCAGTTTAGGCCTTTACTCTGTAGAGTTTAGAAGAATGAGAGGAGATCTAATTGAGGAATATAAGATGATTAAGGGGATTGACAAAGTAGACATAGAGAAGATGTTTCCTCTGGTGGGGCAATCTAGAACGAGAGGTCATAGTTTTAGGATAAGGGGTAGCAGATTTAAAACAGAGATGAGGAAAAATTACTTCTCTCAAAGGGTCGTGAGTCTGTGGAATTCACTACCCCAGAGTGCGGTGGATGCCGGTACATTGAGTAAATTTAAGGAGATAGACAGATTTTTCATTAAAAATGGGTTGTAGGGTTAGGGAGAACGGGCAGGAAAGTGGAGTTGAGGTCAAGATGAGATCAGCCATGATCATATTGAATGGTGGAGCAGGCTCGAGGGACTGAATTGCCTATTCCTGCTCCTAGTTCTTATGTTCTCATGACCATAAGAAAACAGGAGCAGGAGTAGACCATTCAGCCCATTGAACCTGCCCCACCATTCAATACAATCATGGCTGATCATCCATTTCAATGCCTTTTTCCCACACTCTCCCCATATCCCCTTATGTCAGTTGTATTTAGAAATCTGTCAATCTCTGCTTCACAACCCTCTGAGTAAAGAAATTTCTCCTCATCTCTGTCCTAAGTGGCTTCCCCCTTATTTTGAAATTGTGTCCCCTGGTTCTAGACTCCCCAACCAGGGGAAACATCTTAGTTGCATCCACCCGGTCTATCCCTTTAAGTATTTTGTAGGTTTCAATGAGATCACCTCTCATTCTCCGAAACTCAAGAGAATACAGGCCCAGTTTCCCCAATCTCTCTTCATAGGACAGTCCCATCATCCCGGGAACAAGTCTGGTAAACTTTCGTTGCACTCCCTTTATGGCAATAATATCCTTCCTAAGGTAAGGGGACCAAAACTGCACACAGTACTCCAGGTGCAGTCTAACCAAGGTTCTATACAATTGAATCAAGACTTCACTACTCCTGTACTCAAATCCTCTTGTGATAAAGGCTAACATTCCATTAGCCTTCTTAATTGCTTGCTGCACCTGCATGTTAGCTTTCAGTGACTTATTGACGAGGACCAGGTCCCTTTGTACATCTTCACTTTCTAATCTCTTACCATTTAAGAAATACTCTGCACATCTATTCCTCCTACCAAAGTGGATAACCTCACATTTTTCCACATTATATTCCATCTGCCACATTCTTGCCCACTCACTAATTCTGTCCAAATCCCCTTGAAGCCACTTTGCATCTTCCTCACAACACACATTCCCACCTAGTTTTGTGTCATCCACAAACTTGGAAATATTACATTTGGTCCCCACATCCAAATCATTGATATATATTGTGAACATCTGGGGCCCAAGTACTGATCCCTGCGGTACCCCACTAGTCACAGCCTGCCAACGTGAGAATGACCCGTTTATTCCTACTCTCTGCTTTCTGCCTGTTAACCAATCCTTAATCCATGCCAGTATATATTACCTCCTATTTCATGTGCTTTAATTTTGCTAACCAACCTCCTGTGGGGGACTTTATCAAAAGCCTTCTGAAATCCATGTATACCACGTCCACCAACTCCCCTTTATCAATTCTGTTAGTAACATCCTCAAAAAAACTCCAACAGGTTTGTCGAGCATGATTTCCCATTCATAAATCCATGTTGACTCTGCCCAATCAGATCATTATTATCCAAGTGTCCATTTATCACATCCTTTAGAATAAATTCTAGCATTTTCCCAACGATTGATGTTAGGCTAACTGGTCTGTAATTCTCTCTTTTCTCTTTCCCTCACTTCTTAAATAGTGGCGTGACATTTGTGACCTTCCAATCTGCAGGAACAGCTCCAGAATCGATAGAATTTTGGAAGATGATCAGCAATGCAACCACTATCTCTATAGCTACCTCTTTCAACACTCTGGGATGTAGACTATCAGGTCCTGGGGACTTAACAACCTTCACCCCCATTAATTTCTCCAATACAACCTTCTTACTAATACTAATTTCCTTCAATTCCTCATTCTCCCTAATCCTTTGGATCTCTAATTCTGGGAGATTTCTTGCATCTTTTGAAATTGTTTACTTTGATAGGAAGAATGGAAAAGTAGAATATTCTTTAAAAGGTGAGAGACTGGGAAATGTCAGTATTCAGAGGGATTTGAAGGTCCTTGTGCACAAATCATGGAAAGTTAACATACAGGTAGAACAAGCAATTAAAAAGGCAAATGGTTGAGGTTGGCTTTTATTGCAAGGGAGTGGAAGAAAGAGAGTCAGGAAGTATAGTGTACAATTTTACTCTCCTTACCTAAAGAAGGATACACTTGCCTTAGAGGGAGTGCAATAAAGGTTCATTAGATTGACTCCTGGGATGAGAGTGTTGTCATATGAGGAGGTTTTTTTTTATTCATGGGATGTGGGCGTCACTGGCCAGGCCAGCATTTATTGCCCATCCCTAATTGCCCTTGAGAAGATGGTGGTGAACTGCCTTCTTGAACTACTGCAGGGAGGTGGTGGCATAGTAGTCCTTTGACTAGTAATCCAGAGCCCTAGCCTAATGGTTTGGGGCCATGTGTTCAAATCCCATGACAGCAGATGGTAGAATTTAAACTCAAGTAATAAATCTGGAATTAAAAAGCTAATGCAGTGATGATAATGACACCATTGTTGTGAAAACCCATCTGGTTCACTAACGTCCTTTAGGAAAGAAAATCTGGTGTTCTTACCTGGTCAGACCCACAATGTGGTTGACTCTTAAATGGCCTAGCAAGCCATTCAGTTGCATATTGAATACAGAGATCAATAGACTTTTGTAAAGTGGGGTTAACATAGAACATAGAACAGTACAGCACAGTACAGGCCCTTCGGCCCACGATGTTGTGCCGAACCTTTAACCTACTGTTGCTGTAGATCATCAGCCATGATTTTATTGAAAGAGGGAGCAGCCTCGAGGGCCATATATCCTACTCCTGCTCCTATTTCTTATGTTCTTATATTCATGAGTGGCAAAGGATTTCAGCACATTTCTCAGAGAATCGGCAAATGACAATGGCAATTTAGGCATAGCGTAAACAAGGGCCAAAGTGACTGCTAAGATCCTTGTGCCAAAAATCAGCATTCCACCATACTTAAGCTGTTCAGGTTTTTAGGATATTGCAGGCAATTATTTCAGTTAGCAAAGCAATGAATAAAAAACAGTGCTTTACCGTTCTCCGGCATTTCTCTGATGATTCTTTGCTTTCTGATGACGATTCTTTGCTTTCTGATGACGATTCTTTGCTTTCTGATGACGATTCTTTGCTTTCTGATGATGATGACAATGGTGGTGAGTTTGTAGATGATAATGTTGACATTGGTGTAAGTGTTGCTGTTGGAATTGGAGTTGAAGTTAGAGTTGATGTCGGGGTTGATGTCGGGGTCGATGTTGATGTCGGGGTCGATGTTGATGTCGGGGTCGGGGTTGATGTCGGGGTTGATGTCGGGGTCGATGTCGGGGTCTGGGTTGATGTCGGGTTTGATGACGGGGTCGATGTTGATGTCGGGGTCGGGGTTGATGTCGGGGTCGATGTTGATGTCGGGGTCGGGGTCGATGTTGATGTCGGGGTTGATGTTGATGTCGGGGTCGGGGTTGATGTCGGGGTCGGGGTTGATGTTGATGTCGGGGTTGATGTTGATGTTGATGTCGGGGTTGATGTTGATGTTGATGTCGGGGTTGATGTTGATGTTGATGTCGGGGTTGATGTCGGGGTCGGGGTTGATGTCGGGGTCGATGTTGATGTCGGGGTCGATGTCGATGTCGAGGTCGATGTCGGGGTCAGTGTTGATGTCGGGTTCGGGGTTGATGTCGGGGTTGATGTCGAGGTCAGTGTTGATGTCGGGGTCGATGCTGATGTCGGGGTCGGGGTTGATGTCGGGGTCGATGTTGATGTTGGGGTCAATGTTGATGTCGGGGTCAATGTTGATGTTGATGTCGGGGTTGATGTCGGGGTCGGGGTTGATGTCGGGGTCGATGTTGATGTCGGGGTCGATGTCGATGTCGAGGTCGATGTCGGGGTCAGTGTTGATGTCGGGTTCGGGGTTGATGTCGGGGTTGATGTCGGGGTCAGTGTTGATGTCGGGGTCGATGCTGATGTCGGGGTCGGGGTTGATGTCGGGGTCGATGTTGATGTTGGGGTCAGTGTTGATGTCGGGGTCGATGTTGATGTCGGGGTCGGGGTCGATGTCGGGGTCGGGGTTGATGTCGGGGTCAATGTTGATGTCGGGGTCGATGTTGATGTCGGGGTCGATGTTGATGTCGGGGTTGATGTTGATGTCGGGGTTGATGTTGATGTCGGGGTCGGGGTTGATGTCGGGGTTGATGTCAGGGTTGGGGTTGATGTTGATGTCGGGGTTGATGTTGATGTCGGGGTTGATGTCGGGGTTGATGTTGATGTCGGGGTCGATGTTGATGTCGGGGTTGATGTTGATGTCGGGGTCGATGTCGGGGTCGGGGTTGATGTTGATGTCGGGGTTGATGTTGATGTCGGGGTTGATGTCGGGGTCGATGTTGATGTCGGGGTTGATGTCGGGGTTGATGTTGATGTCGGGGTTGATGTCGGGGTCGGGGTTGATATCGGGGTCGATGTCGGGGTCGGGGTTAATGTCGGGGTCGGGGTTGATATCGGGGTCGATGTTGATGTCGGGGTCGGTGTTGATGTCGGGGTCGGGGTTGATATCGGGGTCGATGTTGATGTCGGGGTCGGGGTTGATGTCGGGGTCGATGTTGATGTCGGGGTCGATGTTGATGTCGGGGTCGGGGTTGATATCGGGGTCGGGGTCGATGTCGGGGTCGGGGTTGATATCGGGGTCGATGTTGATGTCGGGGTCGGGGTTGATGTCGGGGTCGGGGTTGATATCGGGGTAGGGGTTGATGTCGGGGTCGGGGTTGATGTCGGGGTCGATGTTGATGTCGGGGTCGGGGTTGATATCGGGGTAGGGGTTGATGTCGGGGTCGGGGTTGATAGCGGGGTCGATGTTGATGTCGGGGTCGGGGTCGATGTTGATGTCGGGGTCGATGTTGATGTCGGGGTCGGGGTTGATATCGGGGTCGGGGTCGATGTCGGGGTCGGGGTTGATGTCGGGGTCAATGTCGGGGTAGGGGTTGATGTCGGGGTCGGGGTTGATATCGGGGTCGATGTTGATGTCGGGGTCGATGTTGATGTCGGGGTCGGGGTTGATATCGGGGTCGATGTTGATGTCGGGGTCGATGTTGATGTCGGGGTCGATGTTGATGTCGGGGTCGGGGTTGATGTCGGGGTCGATGTTGATGTCGGGGTCGATGTTGATGTCGGGGTCGGGGTTGATGTCGGGGTCGATGTCGGGGTCAATGTCGGGGTAGGGGTTGATGTCGGGGTCGATGTTGATGTCGGGGTCGATGTTGATGTCGGGGTCGGGGTTGATATCGGGGTCGATGTTGATGTTGGGGTCAGTGTTGATGTCGGGGTCGATGTTGATGTCGGGGTCGGGGTCGATGTCGGGGTCGGGGTTGATGTCGGGGTCGATGTTGATGTCGGGGTCGATGTTGATGTCGGGGTCGGGGTTGATGTCGGGGTCGGGGTCGATGTCGGGGTCGGGGTTGATGTCGGGGTCAGTGTTGATGTCGGGGTCAGTGTTGATGTCGGGGTCGGGGTTGATGTCGGGGTCGATGTTGATGTCGGGGTCGATGTTGATGTCGGGGTCGGGGTTGATGTCGGGGTCGGGGTCGATGTCGGGGTCGGGGTTGATGTCGGGGTCGGGGTTGATGTCGGGGTTGATGTTGATGTCGGGGTCGGGGTTGATGTCGGGGTCGGGGTTGATGTCGGGGTCGATGTCGGGGTCGGGGTTGATGACGGGGTCGATGTTGATGTCGGGGTCGGGGTTGATGTCGGGGTCGATGTTGATGTCGGGGTCGATGTCGGGGTCAGGGTTGATGTTGATGTCGGGGTTGATGTCGGGGTCGGGGTTGATGTCGGGGTCGATGTTGATGTCGGGGTCGATGTCGGGGTCGGGGTTGATGTTGATGTCGGGGTTGATGTCGGGGTCGGGGTTGATGTCGGGGTCGGGGTTGATGTCGGGGTCGGGGTTGATGACGGGGTCGATGTTGATGTCGGGGTCTGGGTTGATGTCGGGGTCGATGTTGATGTCGGGGTCGATGTCGGGGTCGGGGTTGATGTCGGGGTCGGGGTTGATGTCGGGGTTGATGTTGATGTCGGGCTTGATGTTGATGTCGGGGTCGGGGTTGATGTCGGGGTTGATGTCGGGGTCGGGGTTGATGTCGGGGTCGGGGTTGATGACGGGGTCGATGTTGATGTCGGGGTCGGGGTTGATGTCGGGGTCGATGTCGATGTCGGGGTCAGTGTTGATGTCGGGCTTGATGTTGATGTCGGGGTCGGGGTTGATGTCGGGGTTGATGTCGGGGTCGGGGTTGATGTCGGGGTCGGGGTTGATGACGGGGTCGATGTTGATGTCGGGGTCGGGGTTGATGTCGGGGTCGATGTCGATGTCGGGGTCAGTGTTGATGTCGGGGTCGGGGTTGATGTTGATGTCGAGGTCGATGTTGGGGTCAGTGTTGATGTTGAGGTCGATGTTGGGGTCAGTGTTGATGTCGGGATCGATGTCGGGGTCGATGTCGGGGTCGATGTTGATGTCGGGGTCGATGTCGGGGTCGATGTTGATGTCGGGGTTGATGTTGGGGTCGATGTTGATGTCGGGGTTGATGTTGGGGTCAGTGTTGATGTCGGGGTTGATGCTGGGGTCAGTGTTGATGTCGGGGTCGATGTTGATGTCGGTGTTGATGTTGATGTCGGGGTCAATGTTGATGTCGGGGTCGATGTTGATGTCGGGGTTGATGTTGATGTCGGGGTTGATGTTGGGGTCGATGTTGATGTCGGGGTTGATGTTGGGGTCAGTGTTGATGTCGGGGTTGATGTTGGGGTCAGTGTTGATGTCGGGGTCGATGTTGATGTCGAGGTCGGGGTTGATGTCGGGGTCGATGTTGATGTCGGGGTCGGGGTTGATGTCGGTGTTGATGTTGATGTCGGGTTCGGGGTTGATGTCGAGGTCGATGTTGGGGTCAGTGTTGATGTCGAGGTCGATGTTGGGGTTGATGTTGATGTCGGGGTTGGGGTTGATGTCGGGGTTGATGTTGATGTCGAGGTCGATGTTGGGGTCAGTGTTGATGTCGGGGTTGATGTTGATGTTGGGGTCAGTGTTGATGTCGGGATCGATGTTGGGGTCAGTGTTGATGTCGGGGTTGATGTTGATGTCGGGGTCAGTATCGATGTTGGGGTCAGTGTTGATGTCGAGGTCGATGTTGGGGTCAGTGTTGATGTCGGGATCGATGTTGGGGTCAGTGTTGATGTCGGGATCGATGTAGGGGTCAGTGTTGATGTCGGGGTTGATGTTGATGTCGGGGTCAGTGTCGATGTTGGGGTCAGTGTTGATGTCGAGGTCGATGTTGGGGTCAGTGTTGATGTCGGGATCGATGTTGGGGTCAGTGTTGATGTCGGGATCGATGTAGGGGTCAGTGTTGATGTCGGGGTTGATGTTGATGTCGGGGTCAGTGTCGATGTTGGGGTCAGTGTTGATGTCGGGGTTGATGTTGATGTTGGGGTCAGTGTTGATGTCGGGATCGATGTAGGGGTCGATGTTGGGGTGGATGTTGATGTCGGGATCGATGTTGGGGTCAGTGTTGATGTCGGGATCGATGTAGGGGTCGATGTTGGGGTGGATGTTGGGGTGGATGTTGATGGTTCACTGGTTCCAGTCACTGAAGCTGTTGTCATGCTGATGTTTCCGCCTTGCAGTTCAGCAATCCGAATCATGCCAACGTCAGATGTGACTTGGTCCACGTATGGTGCAGTTTCCTACAAATACAGAGTGTGACACTGTAAATCAGTCAGAGTGTTCCAAACCAAAGCAAATTTTGTATGAGTGAGTTGGAATATTGAACGAAGAGTCAAACATCTGATTGCTAGGACAGTGTAAAATTCAAGGAGTTTTATGAACACAGGACACTGTCTATTCATCAGGATAAATATTGGAATATACCTTCATATGATATTATGAGGGTTCTGCAGTGAGGGAGACCTTCTAAGCTGCTCAGTGTGGAAAATTATTTCTTTCCTGCACCCTGAGCTCGACTGTCACATCCAGATTTTTCTGTTCGCAGAGACTGCAGGAGTGCCCAAAGACAAACTGTAGATCAGAGACAGTTCTCTGTCCATCATATTTCCCATCGTTAACACCATAACAACACAACGAGTCAGGAATGCTGTTGCATTCTGATATCTAGCATTATTGAAGCAGTGGAAAGGAGAGTGTTGAAAATGAAAGAGCTGCCTTGTTTAACGGAATTTGTTACTCAACTGATCTAACCTGATCAGAAAAGCAAGGACACAGAGAGCAGAGTCACAGACGCAAGACAGTTGCAGCAAAGTCCTGACACTCTGTAGCAAAACGATAGAATTGGCATTTACGAAAGTCACTTTTCCTGGGTCCTGCCCTCCCCATACTGTCACACCATAAACTGTGTACCCCTCCCCATACTGTCACACCATAAACTGTGTACCCCGACCCATACTGTCATACCATAGACTGTGTACTCCTCCCCATACTGTCACACCATAGACTGTGTACCCCTCCCCATACTGTCACACCATAGACTGTGTACCCCTCCCCATACTGTCACACCATAGACTGTGTACCCCTCCCCATACTGTCACACCATAGACTGTGTACCCCTCCCCATACTGTCACACCATAGACTGTGTACCCCTCCCCATACTGTCACACCATAAACTGTGTACCCCTCCCCATACTGTCACACCATAGACTGTGTACCCCTCCCCATACTGTCACACCATAGACTGTGTACCCCTCCCCATACTGTCACACCATACACTGTGTACCCCTCCCCATACTGTCACACCATACACTGTGTACCCCTCCCCATACTGTCACACCATAAACTGTGTACCCCTCCCCATACTGTCACACCATAGACTGTGTACCCCTCCCCATACTGTCACACCATAAACTGTGTACCCCTCCCCAGACTGTCACACCATAAACTGTGTACCCCTCCCCATACTGTCACACAATAGACTGTGTACCACTCCCCATACTGTCACAACATACACTGTGTACCCCTCCCCATACTGTCACACCAGAGACTGTGTACCCCTCCCCATACTGTCACACCAGAGACTGTGTACCCCTCCCCATACTGTCACACCATAAACTGTGTACCCCTCCACATACAGTCACACCATAGACTGTGTACCCCTCCCCATACTGTCACACCATAGACTGTGTACCCCTCCCCATACTGTCATACCATAGACTGTGTACCCCTCCCCATACTGTCACACCATAAACTGTGTACCCCTCCACATACTGTCACACCATAAACTGTGTACCCCTCCCCATACTGTCACACCATAGACTGTGTACCCCTCCCCATACTGTCAACCCATAAACTGTGTACCCCTCCCCATACTGTCACACCATACACTGTGTACCCCTCCCCATACTGTCACACCATAGACTATGTACCACTCCCCATACTGTCACAACATAGACTGTGTACCCCTCCCCATAATGTCACACCATAGACTGTGTACCCCTCCCCATACTGTCACACCATAAACTGTGTACCCCTCCCCATACTGTCACACCATAGACTGTGTACCCCTCCCCATACTGTCACACCATAGACTGTGTACCCCTCCCCATACTGTGACACCATAGACTGTGTACCCCTCCCCATACCGTCAAACCATAAACTGTGTACCCCTCCCCATACTGTCACACCATAGACTGTGTACCCCTCCCCATACTCACACCATAGACTGTGTACCCCTCCCCATACTGTGACACCATAGACTGTGTACCCCTCCCCATACTGTCATACCATAGACTGTGTACCCTTCCCCATACTGTCACACCACAAACTGTGTACCCCTCCCCATACTGTCACACCATAAACTGTGTACCCCTCCCCATACTGTCATACCATAGACTGTATACCCTTCCCCATACTGTCATACCATAGACTGTGTACCCCTCCCCATACTGTCATACCATAGACTGTGCACCCCTCCCCATACTGTCATGCCATAGACTGTGTACCCCTCCCCATACTGTCATACCATAGACTGTGTACCCCTCCCCATCCTGTTACACCATAGACTGTGTACTCCTCCCCATACTGTCACACCATAGACTGTGTACCCCTCCCCATACTGTCACACCATAGACTGTGTACTCCTCCCCATACTGTCACACCATAGACTGTGTACTCCTCTCCATACTGTCATACCATAGACTGTGTACCCCTCCCCATACAGTCACACCATAAACTGTGTACCCCTCCACATACAGTCACACCATAGACTGTGTACCCCTCCCCATACTGTCACACCATAGACTGTGTACCCCTCCCCATACTGTCATACCATAGACTGTGTACAGCTCCCCATACAGTCACACCATAAACTGTGTACCCCTCCACATACAGTCACACCATAGACTGTCTACTCCTCCCCATACTGTCACACCATAGACTGTGTACTCCTCTCCATACTGTCATACCATAGACTGTGTACCCCTCCCCATACAGTCACACCATAAACTGTGTACCCCTCCACATACAGTCACACCATAGACTGTGTACCCCTCCCCATACTGTCACACCATAGACTGTGTACCCCTCCCCATACTGTCATACCATAGACTGTGTACAGCTCCCCATACTGTCACACCATAGACTGTGTACCCCTCCACAAACAGTAACACCATAAACTGTGTACCCCTCCCCATACTGTCACACCATAGACTGTGTACCCCTCCCCATACTGTCATACCATAGACTGTGTACCCCTCCACATACTGTCACACCATAAACTGTGCACTCCTCCACATACAGTCACACCATAAACTGTGTACCCCTCCCCATACTGTCACACCACAAACTGTGTACCCCTCCCCATACTGTCATACCATAGACTGTGTACTCCTCCACATACTGTCACACCATAGACTGTGTACCCCTCCCCATACTGTCACACCACAAACTGTGTACCCCTCCACATACTGTCACACCATAAACTGTGCACTCCTCCACATACAGTCACACCATAAACTGTGTACCCCTCCCCATACTGTCACACCATAAACTGTGTACCCCTCCCCATACTGTCACACCATAAACTGTGTACCCCTCCCCATACTGTCATACCATAGACTGTGTACTCCTCCACATACTGTCACACCATAGACTGTGTACCCCTCCCCATACTGTCACACCATAGACTGTGTACCCCTCCCCATACTCACACCATACTGTCACACCATAGACTGTGTACCCCTCCCCATACTGTCAACCCATAAACTGTGTACCCCTCCCCATACTGTCACACCATACACTGTGTACCCCTCCCCATACTGTCACACCATAGACTATGTACCACTCCCCATACTGTCACAACATGGACTGTGTACCCCTCCCCATACTGTCACACCATAAACTGTGCACCCCTCCCCATACTGTCATACCATAGACTGTGTACCCCTCCCCATACTGTCACACCATAAACTCTGTACCCCTCCCCATACTGTCACACCATAAACTGTGTACCCCTCCCCATACAGTCACACCATAGACTGTGTACCCCTCCCCATACTGTCACACCATAAACTGTATACCCCTCCCCAAACTGTCATACCATAGACTGTGTACCCCTCCACATACTGTCATACCATAGACTGTGCACCCCTCCCCATACTGTCATACCATAGACTGTGTACCCCTCCCCATACTGTCATACCATAGACTGTGTACCCCTCCCCATACTGTCATACCATAGACTGTGCACCCCTCCCCATCCTGTTACACCATAGACTGTGTACTCCTCCCCATACTGTCACACCATAGACTGTGTACCCCTCCCCATACTGTCATACCATAGACTGTGCACCCCTCCCCATCCTGTTACACCATAGACTGTGTACCCCTCCCCATACTGTCACACCATAGACTGTGTACTCCTCCCCATACTGTCACACCATAGACTGTGTACACCTCCCCATACTGTCACACCATAGACTGTGTACTCCTCCCCATACTGTCATACCATAGACTGTGTACCCCTCCCCATACTGTCACACCATAAACTGTGTACCCCTCCCCATACTGTCATACCGTAGACTGTGCACACCTCCCCATACTATCACATCATAGACTGTGTACCCCTCCCCATACTGTCACACCATAGACTGTGCACCCCTCCCCATACTGTCATACCATAGACTGTGTACAGCTCCCCATACTGTCACACCATAGACTGTGTACCCCTCCCCATACTGTCACACCATAGACTGTGTACCCCTCCACAAACAGTAACACCATAAACTGTGTACCCCTCCCCATACTGTCACACCACAAACTGTGTACCCCTCCCCATACTGTCACACCATAGACTGTGTACCCCTCCCCATACTGTCATACCATAGACTGTGTACCCCTCCACATACTGTCACACCATAAACTGTGCACTCCTCCACATACAGTCACAGCATAAACTGTGTACCCCTCCCCATACTGTCACACCACAAACTGTGTACCCCTCCACAAACAGTCACACCATAAACTGTGTACCCCACCCCATACTGTCATACCATAGAATGTGTACTCCTCCACATACTGTCACACCATAGACTGTGTACCCTTCCCCATACTGTCACACCACAAACTGTGTACCCCTCCACATACTGTCACACCATAAACTGTGTACCCCTCCACATACAGTCACACCATAAACTGTGTACCCCTCCCCATACTGTCACACCATAGACTGTGTACCCCTCCCCATACTGTCACACCATAGACTGTGTATCCCTCCCCATACTGTCACACCATAAACTGTGTACCCCTCCCCATACTGTCACACCATAAACTGTGTACCCCTCCCCATACAGTCACACCATAAACTGTGTACCCCTCCCCATACTGTCACACCAGAGACTGTGTACCCCTCCCCATACAGTCACACCATAGACTGTGTACCGCTCCCCATACTGTCACACCATAGACTGTGTACCCCTCCCCATTCTGTCAAACCACAGACTGTGTACCCCTCCCCATACTGTCACACCATAAACTGTGTACCCCTCCCCATACTGTCACACCATAGACTGTGTACCCCTCCCCAAACAGTCACACCATAAACTGTGTACCCCTCCCCATACTGTCATACCATAGACTGTGTACCCCTCCCCATACTGTCACACCATAGACTTTGTACTTCTCCCATTACTGTCATACCATAGACTGTGTACCCCTCCCCATACTGTCACACCATAGACTTTGTACTCCTCCCATTACTGTCATACCATAGACTGTGTACCCCTCCCCATACTGTCACACCATAAACTGTGTACCCCTCCCCATACTATCACATCATAGACTGTGTACCCCTCCCCATACTGTCACACCATAGACTGTGCACCCCGACCCATACTGTCACACCATAAACTGTGTACCCCTCCCCATACTGTCACACCATAGACTGTGTACCCCTCCCCATACTGTCACACCATAGACTGTGTACCGCTCCCCATACTGTCACACCATAGACTGTGTACCCCTCCCCATACTGTCACACCATAGACTGTGTACCGCTCCCCATACTGTCACACCATAGACTGTGTACGCCTCCCCATACTGTCACACCATAGACTGTGCACCCCTCCCAATACTGTCATACCACAGACTGTGTACCCCTCCCCATACTGTCACACCATAAACTGTGTCCCCCTCCCCATCCTGTTACACCATAGACTTTGTACCCCTCCCCAAACTGTCACACCATAAACTGTGTTCCCCACCCCATACTGTCACACCATAAACTGTGTCCCCCTCCCCATCCTGTTACACCATAGACTTTGTACCCCTCCCCATACTGTCACACCATAAACTGTGTACCCCTCCGCATACTGTCACACATTAAACTGTGTACCCCTCCCCATACTGTCACACCATAGACTGTGTCCTCCTCCCCATACTGTCACACCATAGACTGTGTACTCCTCTCCATACTGTCATACCATAGACTGTGTACTCCTCCCCATACTGTCACACCATAGACTGTGTACCCCTCCCCATACTGTCACACCATAGACTGTGTACACCTCCCCATACTGTCACACCATAGACTGTGTACCCCTCCCCATACTGTCACACCATAGACTGTGTACACCTCCCCATACTGTCACACCATAAACTGTGTACCCCTCCCCATACTGTCACACCATAAACTGTGTACCCCCCCCCATACTGTCACACCATAAACTGTGCACTCCTCCCCATACTGTCACACCATAGACTGTGTACACCTCCCCATACTGTCACACCATAAACTGTGTACCCCTCCCCATACTGTCACACCATAAACTGTGTACCCCCCCCCATACTGTCACACCATAGACTGTGTACGCCTCCCCATACTGTCACACCATAGACTGTGCACCCCTCCCAATACTGTCATACCACAGACTGTGTACCCCTCCCCATACTGTCACACCATAAACTGTGTCCCCCTCCCCATCCTGTTACACCATAGACTTTGTACCCCTCCCCAAACTGTCACACCATAAACTGTGTTCCCCACCCCATACTGTCACACCATAAACTGTGTCCCCCTCCCCATCCTGTTACACCATAGACTTTGTACCCCTCCCCATACTGTCACACCATAAACTGTGTACCCCTCCGCATACTGTCACACATTAAACTGTGTACCCCTCCCCATACTGTCACACCATAGACTGTGTCCCCCTCCCCATACTGTCACACCATAGACTGTGTACTCCTCCCCATACTGTCATACCATAGACTGTGTACTCCTCCCCATACTGTCACACCATAGACTGTGTACCCCTCCCCATACTGTCACACCATAGACTGTGTACACCTCCCCATACTGTCACACCATAAACTGTGTACCCCTCCCCATACTGTCACACCATAAACTGTGTACCCCCCCCCATACTGTCACACCATAAACTGTGCACTCCTCCCCATACTGTCACACCATAGACTGTGTACCCCTCCCCATACTGTCACACCAGAGACTGTGCACCCCTCCACATACAGTCACACCATAAACTGTGTACCCCTCCCCATACTGTCACACCATAGACTGTGCACCCCTCCACATACAGTCACACCATAGACTGTGCACCCCTCCACATACAGTCACACCATAAACTGTGTACCCCTCCCCATACTCACACCATAGACGGTGTACCCCTCCCCAAACTGTCACACCATAAACTGTGTACCCCTCCCCATACTGTCACACCATAGACGGTGTATCACTCCCCATACTGTCACACCATAAACTGTGTACCCCTCCCCATACTGTCACACCATAGACTGTGTACCCCTCCCCATACTGTCACACCATAGACGGTGTATCCCTCCCCATACTGTCACACCATAAACTGTGTACCCCTCCCCATACTGTCACACCATAGACAATGCACCCCACCACATACAGTCACACCATAGACTGTGTACCCCTCCCCATTCTGTCATACCATAGACTGTGCACCCCTCCACATACAGTCACACCATAGACTGTGTACCCCTCCCCATACTGTCACACCATAGACTGTGTACCCCTCCCCAAACTGTCACACCATAAACTGTGTACCCCTCCCCATACTGTCACACCATAGACGGTGTATCGCTCCCCATACTGTCACACCATGGACTGTGTACCCCTCACCATACTGTCACACCATAAACTGTGTACCCCTCCCCATACTGTCACACCATAGACTGTGCAACCCTCCACATACAGTCACACCATAAACTGTGTACCCCTCCCCATACTGTTACACCAAAGACTTTGTACCCCTCCCCAAACTGTCACACCATAAACTGTGTATCCCTCCCCATACTGTCACACCATAAACTGTGTACCCCTCCCCATACTGTCACACCATAAACTGTGTACCCCTCCCCATACTGTCACACCATAGACAATGCACCCCACCACATACAGTCACACCATAGACTGTGTACCCCTCCCCATTCTGTCATACCATAGACTGTGCACCCCTCCACATACAGTCACACCATAGACTGTGCACCCCTCCCCATACTGTCACACCATAGACTGTGCACCCCTCCCCATACTGTCACACCAGAGACTGTGTATCCCTCCCCATACTGTCACACCATAGACTGTGTAGCCCTCCCCATAGTGTCACACCATAAACTGTGTACCCCTCCCCATACTGTCACACCATAGACTGTGTACCCCTCCCCATACTGTCACACCATATACTGTGCACCCCTCCCCATACTGTCACACCATAGACTGTGTACCCCTCCCCATACTGTCACACCATAGACTGTGCACCCCTCCCCACACTTTCACACCATAGACTGTGCACCCCTCCCCATACTGTCACACCATAGACTGTGTACCCCTCCCCATACTGTCAACCCATAAACTGTGTACCCCTCCCCATACAGTCACACCATAGACTGTGTACCCCTCCCCATACTGTCACACCATAGACTGTGTACCCCTCCCCATACTGTCAACCCATAAACTGTGTACCCCTCCCCATACTGTCACACCATACACTGTGGACCCCTCCCCATACTGTCACACCATAGACTATGTACCACTCCCCATACTGTCACAACATGGACTGTGTACCCCTCCCCATACTGTCACACCATAGACTGTGTACCCCTCCCCATACTGTCACACCATAGACTGTGTACCCCTCCCCATACTGTGACACCATAGACTGTGTACCCCTCCCCATACTGTCACACCATAGACTGTGTACCCCTCCCCATACTGTCACAACATAGACTGTGTACCCCTCCCCATACTGTGACACCATAGACTGTGTACCCCTCCCCATACCGTCAAACCATAGACTGTGTACCCCTCCCCATACTGTCACACCATAGACTGTGTACCCCTCCCCATACTCACACCATACTGTCACACCATAGACTGTGTACCCCTCCCCATACTGTCAACCCATAAACTGTGTACGCCTCCCCATACTGTCACACCATACACTGTGTACCCCTCCCCATACTGTCACACCATAGACTATGTACCACTCCCCATACTGTCACAACATGGACTGTGTACCCCTCCCCATACTGTCACACCATAAACTGTGCACCCCTCCCCATACTCTCATACCATAGACTGTGTACCCCTCCCCATACTGTCACACCATAAACTCTGTACCCCTCCCCATACTGTCACACCATAAACTGTGTACCCCTCCCCATACAGTCACACCATAGACTGTGTACCCCTCCCCATACTGTCACACCATAAACTGTGTACCCCTCCCCAAACTGTCATACCATAGACTGTGTACACCTCCCCATACTGTCATACCATAGACTGTGCACCCCTCCCCATACTGTCATACCATAGACTGTGTACCCCTCCCCATACTGTCATACCATAGACTGTGTACCCCTCCCCATACTGTCATACCATAGACTGTGCACCCCTCCCCATCCTGTTACACCATAGACTGTGTACTCCTCCCCATACTGTCACACCATAGACTGTGTACCCCTCCCCATACTGTCATACCATAGACTGTGCACCCCTCCCCATCCTGTTACACCATAGACTGTGTACCCCTCCCCATACTGTCACACCATAGACTGTGTACTCCTCCCCATACTGTCACACCATAGACTGTGTACACCTCCCCATACTGTCACACCATAGACTGTGTACTCCTCCCCATACTGTCATACCATAGACTGTGTACCCCTCCCCATACTGTCACACCATAAACTGTGTACCCCTCCCCATACTGTCATACCGTAGACTGTGCACACCTCCCCATACTATCACATCATAGACTGTGCACCCCTCCCCATACTGTCACACCATAGACTGTGTACCCCTCCCCATACTGTCACACCATAGACTGTGTACCCCTCCCCATACAGTCACACCATAGACTGTGTACCCCTCCCCATACTGTCACACCATAGACTGTGTACCCCTCCCCATACTGTCATACCATAGACTGTGTACAGCTCCCCATACTGTCACACCATAGACTGTGTACCCCTCCCTATACTGTCATACCATAGACTGTGTACCCCTCCACATACAGTCACACCATAGACTGTGTACCCCTCCCCATACTGTCACACCATAGACTGTGTACCCCTCCCCATACTGTCATACCATAGACTGTGTACAGCTCCCCATACTGTCATACCATAGACTGTGTACAGCTCCCCATACTGTCACACCATAGACTGTGTACCCCTCCCCATACTGTCACACCATAAACTGTGTACCCCTCCCCATACTGTCACACCACAAACTGTGTACCCCTCCACAAACAGTCACACCATAAACTGTGTACCCCTCCCCATACTGTCATACCATAGACTGTGTACTCCTCCACATACTGTCACACCATAGACTGTGTACCCTTCCCCATACTGTCACACCACAAACTGTGTACCCCTCCACATACTGTCACACCATAAACTGTGCACTCCTCCACATACAGTCACACCATAAACTGTGTACCCCTCCCCATACTGTCACACCATAGACTGTGTACCCCTCCCCATACTGTCACACCATAAACTGTGTACCCCTCCCCATACTGTCACACCATAGACTGTGTATCCCTCCCCATACTGTCACACCATAAACTGTGTACCCCTCCCCATACTGTCACACCATAAACTGTGTACCCCTCCCCATACAGTCACACCATAAACTGTGTACCCCTCCCCATACTGTCACACCAGAGACTGTGTACCCCTCCCCATACAGTCACACCATAGACTGTGTACCGCTCCCCATACTGTCACACCATAGACTGTGTACCACTCCCCATACTGTCATACCATAGACTGTGTACCCCTCCCCATACTGTCAAACCACAGACTGTGTACCCCTCCCCATACTGTCACACCATAAACTGTGTACCCCTCCCCATACTGTCACACCATAGACTGTGTACCCCTCCCCATACTGTCACACCATAAACTGTGTACCCCTCCCCAAACAGTCACACCATAAACTGTGTACCCCTCCCCATACTGTCATACCATAGACTGTGTACCCCTCCCCATACTGTCACACCATAGACTTTGTACTCCTCCCATTACTGTCATACCATAGACTGTGTACCCCTCCCCATACTGTCACACCATGGACTTTGTACTCCTCCCATTACTGTCATACCATAGACTGTGTACCCCTCCCCATACTGTCACACCATAAACTGTGTACCCCTCCCCATACTATCACATCATAGACTGTGTACCCCTCCCCATACTGTCACACCATAGACTGTGCACCCCGACCCATACTGTCACACCATAAACTGTGTACCCCTCCCCATACTGTCACACCATAGACTGTGTACCCCTCCCCATACTGTCACACCATAGACTGTGTACCGCTCCCCATACTGTCACACCATAGACTGTGTACCCCTCCCCATACTGTCACACCATAGACTGTGTACCGCTCCCCATACTGTCACACCATAGACTGTGTACGCCTCCCCATACTGTCACACCATAGACTGTGCACCCCTCCCCATACTGTCATACCACAGACTGTGTACCCCTCCCCATACTGTCACACCATAAACTGTGTCCCCCTCCCCATCCTGTTACACCATAGACTTTGTACCCCTCCCCAAACTGTCACACCATAAACTGTGTTCCCCTCCCCATACTGTCACACCATAAACTGTGTCCCCCTCCCCATCCTGTTACACCATAGACTTTGTACCCCTCCCCATACTGTCACACCATAAACTGTGTACCCCTCCGCATACTGTCACACATTAAACTGTGTACCCCTCCCCATACTGTCACACCATAGACTGTGTCCCCCTCCCCATACTGTCACACCATAGACTGTGTACTCCTCCCCATACTGTCACACCATAGACTGTGTACCCCTCCCCATACTGTCACACCATAGACTGTGTACACCTCCCCATACTGTCACACCATAAACTGTGTACCCCTCCCCATACTGTCACACCATAAACTGTGTACCCCTCCCCATACTGTCACACCATAGACTGTGTACCCCCCCCATACTGTCACACCATAAACTGTGCACTCCTCCCCATACTGTCACACCATAGACTGTGTACCCCTCCCCATACTGTCACACCATAGACTGTGCACCCCTCCACATACAGTCACACCATAAACTGTGTACCCCTCCCCATACTGTCACACCATAGACTGTGCACCCCTCCACATACAGTCACACCATAGACTGTGCACCCCTCCACATACAGTCACACCATAAACTGTGTACCCCTCCCCATACTGTTACACCATAGACTGTGTACCCCTCCCCATACTGTCACACCATAGACTGTGCACCCCTCCACATACAGTCACACCATAAACTGTGTACCCCTCCCCATACTGTCACACCATAGACGGTGTACCCCTCCCCAAACTGTCACACCATAAACTGTGTACCCCTCCCCATACTGTCACACCATAGACGGTGTATCACTCCCCATACTGTCACACCATAAACTGTGTACCCCTCCCCATACTGTCACACCATAGACTGTGTACCCCTCCCCATACTGTCACACCATAGACTGTGTACCCCTCCCCATACTGTGACACCATAGACGGTGTATCCCTCCCCATACTGTCACACCATAGACTGTGTACCCCACCACATACAGTCACACCATAGACTGTGTACCCCTCCCCATACTGTGACACCATAGACGGTGTATCCCTCCCCATACTGTCACACCATAAACTGTGTACCCCACCACATACAGTCACACCATAGACTGTGTACCCCTCCCCATTCTGTCATACCATAGACTGTGCACCCCTCCACATACAGTCACACAATAGACTGTGTACCCCTCCCCATACTGTCACACCATAGACTGTGTACCCCTCCCCAAACTGTCACACCATAAACTGTGTACCCCTCCCCATACTGTCACACCATAGACGGTGTACCCCTCCCCATACTGTCACACCATGGACTGTGTACCCCTCCCCATACTGTCACACCATAAACTGTGTACCCCTCCACATACAGTCACACCATAAACTGTGTACCCCTCCCCATACTGTTACACCAAAGACTTTGTACCCCTCCCCAAACTGTCACACCATAAACTGTGTATCCCTCCCCATACTGTCACACCATAAACTGTGTACCCCTCCCCATACTGTCACACCATAGACAATGCACCCCACCACATACAGTCACACCATAGACTGTGTACCCCTCCCCATTCTGTCATACCATAGACTGTGCACCCCTCCACATACAGTCACACCATAGACTGTGCACCCCTCCCCATACTGTCACACCATAGACTGTGCACCCCTCCCCATACTGTCATACCATAGACTGTGCACCCCTCCACATACTGTCACACCATAGACTGTGCACCCCTCCCCATACTGTCACACCATAGACTGTGTACCCCTCCCCAAACTGTCACACCATAGACTGTGTACCCCTCCCCATACTGTCATACCATAGACTGTGCACCCCTCCACATACAGTCACACCATAGACTGTGCACCCCTCCCCATACTGTCACACCATAAACTGTGTACCCCTCCCCATACTGTCACACCATAGACTGTGTACCCCTCCCCATACTGTCACACCATAGACTGTGCACCCCTCCACATACTGTCACACCATAGACTGTGTACCCCTCCCCATACTGTCACACCATAAACTGTGTACCCCTCCCCATACTGTCACACCATAGACTGTGTACCCCTCCCCATACTGTCACACCATAAACTGTGTACCCCTCCCCATACTGTCACACCATAGACGGTGTACCCCTCCCCATACTGTCACACCATGGACTGTGTACCCCTCCCCATACTGTCACACCATAAACTGTGTACCCCTCCACATACAGTCACACCATAAACTGTGTACCCCTCCCCATACTGTTACACCAAAGACTTTGTACCCCTCCCCAAACTGTCACACCATAAACTGTGTATCCCTCCCCATACTGTCACACCATAAACTGTGTACCCCTCCCCATACTGTCACACCATAGACAATGCACCCCACCACATACAGTCACACCATAGACTGTGTACCCCTCCCCATTCTGTCATACCATAGACTGTGCACCCCTCCACATACAGTCACACCATAGACTGTGCACCCCTCCCCATACTGTCACACCATAGACTGTGCACCCCTCCACATACTGTCACACCATAGACTGTGTACCCCTCCCCATACTGTCATACCATAGACTGTGCACCCCTCCACATACTGTCACACCATAGACTGTGCACCCCTCCCCATACTGTCACACCATAGACTGTGTACCCCTCCCCAAACTGTCACACCATAGACTGTGTACCCCTCCCCATACTGTCATACCATAGACTGTGCACCCCTCCACATACAGTCACACCATAGACTGTGCACCCCTCCCCATACTGTCACACCATAAACTGTGTACCCCTCCCCATACTGTCACACCATAGACTGTGTACCCCTCCCCATACTGTCACACCATAGACTGTGCACCCCTCCACATACTGTCACACCATAGACTGTGTACCCCTCCCCATACTGTCACACCATAAACTGTGTACCCCTCCCCATACTGTCACACCATAGACTGTGTACCCCTCCCCATACTGTCACACCATAAACTGTGTACCCCTCCCCATACTGTCACACCATAGACTTTGCACCCCTCCACATAGTGTCACACCATAGACTGTGTACCCCTCCCCATACTGTCACACCATAAACTGTGTACCCCTCCCCATACTCACACCATAGACTGTGTACCCCTCCCCATACTGTCACACCATAAACTGTGTACCCCTCCCCATTCTGTCATACCATAGACTGTGTACCCCTCCCCAAACTGTCACACCATAGACTGTGTACCCCTCCCCATACTGTCATACCATAAACTGTGTACCCCTCCCCATACTGTCACACCATAGACTGTGTACCCCTCCACAAACAGTCACACCATAAACTGTGTACCCCTCCCCATACTGTCACACCATAGACTGTGTACCCCTCCCCATACTGTCACACCATAGACTGTGTACTCCTCCCCATACTGGCACACCATGGACTGTGTACCCCTCTCCATACTGTCACACCATAGACTGTGTACCCCTCCTCATACTGTCACACCATAAACTGTGTACCCCTCCCCATACTGTCACACCATAGACTGTGTACCCCTCCCCATACTGTCACACCATAAACTGTGTACCCCTCCCCATACTGTCACACCATAGACTGTGTACCCCTCCCCATACTGTCACACCATAAACTGTGTACCCCTCCCCATTCTGTCATACCATAGACTGTGTACCCCTCCCCAAACTGTCACACCATAAACTGTGTACCCCTCCCCATACTGTCACACCATAGACTGTGTACCCCTCCCCATACTGTCATACCATAGACTGTGTACCCCTCCACAAACAGTCACACCATAAACTGTGTACCGCTCCCCATCCTGTCACACCATAAACTGTGTACCCCTCCCCATACTGTCACACCATAGACTGTGTACCTCTCCCCATCCTGTCACACCATAGACTGTGTACCCCTCCCCATACTGTCACACCATAGACTGTGTACCCCTCCCCATACTGTCACACCATAAACTGTGTACCCCTCCCCATACTGTCACACCATAGACTGTGTACCCCTCCCCATACTGTCACACCATAAACTGTGTACCCCTCCCCATACTGTCGCACCATAGACTGTGTACCTCTCCCCATCCTGTCACACCATAGACTGTGTACCCCTCCCCATACTGTCACACCATAGACTGTGTACCCCTCCCCATACTGTCACACCATAAACTGTGTACCCCTCCCCATACTGTCACACCATAGACTGTGTACCCCTCCCCATACTGTCACACCATAAACTGTGTACCCCTCCCCATTCTGTCATACCATAGACTGTGTACCCCTCCCCAAACTGTCACACCATAGACTGTGTACTCCTCCCCATACTGTCACACCATAGACTGTGTACCCCTCCACAAACAGTCACACCATAAACTGTGTACCGCTCCCCATCCTGTCACACCATAAACTGTGTACCCCTCCCCATACTGTCACACCATAGACTGTGTACCTCTCCCCATCCTGTCACACCATAAACTGTGTACCCCTCCCCAAACTGTCACACCATAGACTGTGCACGCCTCCGCATACTGTGACACCATAGACTGCGTACCCCTCCGCATACTGTCATACCATAGACTGTGTACCCCTCCCCATACAGTGACACCATAGACTGCGTACCCCTCCCCATACTGTCACACCATAGACTGTGTACCCCTCCCCATACTGTCACACCATAAACTGTGTACCCCTCCCCATACTGTCACACCATAAACTGTGTACCCCTCCCCATACAGTCACACCATAGACTGTGTACCCCTCCCCATACTGTCACACCATAGACTGTGTACCCCTCCCCATACTGTCACACCATAGACTGTGTACCCCTCCCCATACTGTCACACCATAAACTGTGTACCCCTCCCCATACTGTCACACCATAGACTGTGTACCCCTCCCCATACTGTCACACCATAAACTGTGTACCCCTCCCCATACTGTCACACCGTAGACTGTGTACCCCTCCCCATACTGTCACACAATAGACTGTGCACCCCTCCACATACAGTCACACCATAAACTGTGTACCCCTCCCCATACTGTCACACCATAAACTGTGCACCCTCCACATACAGTCACACCATAGACTGTGTACCCCTCCCCATACTGTCACACCATAGACTGTGTACCCCTCCACATACTGTCACACCATAGACTGTGCACCCTCCACATACAGTCACACCATAGACTGTGTACCCCTCCCCATACTGTCACACCATAAACTGTGTACCCCTCCCCATACTGTCACACCATAGACTGTGTACCCCTCCCCATACTGTCACACCATAGACTGTGTACCCCTCCCCAAACTGTCACACAATAGACTGTGCACCCCTCCCCATACTGTTACACCATAAACTGTGTACCCCTCCCCATTCTGTCATACCATAGACTGTGCACCCCTCCACATACAGTCACACAATAGACTGTGTACCCCTCCCCATACTGTCACACCATAGACTGTGTACCCCTCCCCAAACTGTCACACCATAAACTGTGTACCCCTCCCCATACTGTCACACCATAGACGGTGTACCCCTCCCCATACTGTCACACCATGGACTGTGTACCCCTCCCCATACTGTCACACCATAAACTGTGTACCCCTCCACATACAGTCACACCATAAACTGTGTACCCCTCCCCATACTGTTACACCAAAGACTTTGTACCCCTCCCCAAACTGTCACACCATAAACTGTGTATCCCTCCCCATACTGTCACACCATAAACTGTGTACCCCTCCCCATACTGTCACACCATAAACTGTGTACCCCTCCCCATACTGTCACACCATAGACAATGCACCCCACCACATACAGTCACACCATAGACTGTGTACCCCTCCCCATTCTGTCATACCATAGACTGTGCACCCCTCCACATACAGTCACACCATAGACTGTGCACCCCTCCCCATACTGTCACACCATAGACTGTGCACCCCTCCACATACTGTCACACCATAGACTGTGTACCCCTCCCCATACTGTCATACCATAGACTGTGCACCCCTCCACATACTGTCACACCATAGACTGTGCACCCCTCCCCATACTGTCACACCATAGACTGTGTACCCCTCCCCAAACTGTCACACCATAGACTGTGTACCCCTCCCCATACTGTCATACCATAGACTGTGCACCCCTCCACATACAGTCACACCATAGACTGTGCACCCCTCCCCATACTGTCACACCATAAACTGTGTACCCCTCCCCATACTGTCACACCATAGACTGTGTACCCCTCCCCATACTGTCACACCATAGACTGTGCACCCCTCCACATACTGTCACACCATAGACTGTGTACCCCTCCCCATACTGTCACACCATAAACTGTGTACCCCTCCCCATACTGTCACACCATAGACTGTGTACCCCTCCCCATACTGTCACACCATAAACTGTGTACCCCTCCCCATACTGTCACACCATAGACTTTGCACCCCTCCACATAGTGTCACACCATAGACTGTGTACCCCTCCCCATACTGTCACACCATAAACTGTGTACCCCTCCCCATACTCACACCATAGACTGTGTACCCCTCCCCATACTGTCACACCATAAACTGTGTACCCCTCCCCATTCTGTCATACCATAGACTGTGTACCCCTCCCCAAACTGTCACACCATAGACTGTGTACCCCTCCCCATACTGTCATACCATAAACTGTGTACCCCTCCCCATACTGTCACACCATAGACTGTGTACCCCTCCACAAACAGTCACACCATAAACTGTGTACCCCTCCCCATACTGTCACACCATAGACTGTGTACCCCTCCCCATACTGTCACACCATAGACTGTGTACTCCTCCCCATACTGGCACACCATGGACTGTGTACCCCTCTCCATACTGTCACACCATAGACTGTGTACCCCTCCTCATACTGTCACACCATAAACTGTGTACCCCTCCCCATACTGTCACACCATAGACTGTGTACCCCTCCCCATACTGTCACACCATAAACTGTGTACCCCTCCCCATACTGTCACACCATAGACTGTGTACCCCTCCCCATACTGTCACACCATAAACTGTGTACCCCTCCCCATTCTGTCATACCATAGACTGTGTACCCCTCCCCAAACTGTCACACCATAAACTGTGTACCCCTCCCCATACTGTCACACCATAGACTGTGTACCCCTCCCCATACTGTCATACCATAGACTGTGTACCCCTCCACAAACAGTCACACCATAAACTGTGTACCGCTCCCCATCCTGTCACACCATAAACTGTGTACCCCTCCCCATACTGTCACACCATAGACTGTGTACCTCTCCCCATCCTGTCACACCATAGACTGTGTACCCCTCCCCATACTGTCACACCATAGACTGTGTACCCCTCCCCATACTGTCACACCATAAACTGTGTACCCCTCCCCATACTGTCACACCATAGACTGTGTACCCCTCCCCATACTGTCACACCATAAACTGTGTACCCCTCCCCATACTGTCGCACCATAGACTGTGTACCTCTCCCCATCCTGTCACACCATAGACTGTGTACCCCTCCCCATACTGTCACACCATAGACTGTGTACCCCTCCCCATACTGTCACACCATAAACTGTGTACCCCTCCCCATACTGTCACACCATAGACTGTGTACCCCTCCCCATACTGTCACACCATAAACTGTGTACCCCTCCCCATTCTGTCATACCATAGACTGTGTACCCCTCCCCAAACTGTCACACCATAGACTGTGTACTCCTCCCCATACTGTCACACCATAGACTGTGTACCCCTCCACAAACAGTCACACCATAAACTGTGTACCGCTCCCCATCCTGTCACACCATAAACTGTGTACCCCTCCCCATACTGTCACACCATAGACTGTGTACCTCTCCCCATCCTGTCACACCATAAACTGTGTACCCCTCCCCAAACTGTCACACCATAGACTGTGCACGCCTCCGCATACTGTGACACCATAGACTGCGTACCCCTCCGCATACTGTCATACCATAGACTGTGTACCCCTCCCCATACAGTGACACCATAGACTGCGTACCCCTCCCCATACTGTCACACCATAGACTGTGTACCCCTCCCCATACTGTCACACCATAAACTGTGTACCCCTCCCCATACTGTCACACCATAAACTGTGTACCCCTCCCCATACAGTCACACCATAGACTGTGTACCCCTCCCCATACTGTCACACCATAGACTGTGTACCCCTCCCCATACTGTCACACCATAGACTGTGTACCCCTCCCCATACTGTCACACCATAAACTGTGTACCCCTCCCCATACTGTCACACCATAGACTGTGTACCCCTCCCCATACTGTCACACCATAAACTGTGTACCCCTCCCCATACTGTCACACCGTAGACTGTGTACCCCTCCCCATACTGTCACACAATAGACTGTGCACCCCTCCACATACAGTCACACCATAAACTGTGTACCCCTCCCCATACTGTCACACCATAAACTGTGCACCCTCCACTTGCAGTCACACCATAGACTGTGTACCCCTCCCCATACTGTCACACCATAGACTGTGTACCCCTCCACATACTGTCACACCATAGACTGTGCACCCTCCACATACAGTCACACCATAGACTGTGTACCCCTCCCCATACTGTCACACCATAAACTGTGTACCCCTCCCCATACTGTCACACCATAGACTGTGTACCCCTCCCCATACTGTCACACCATAGACTGTGTACCCCTCCCCAAACTGTCACACAATAGACTGTGCACCCCTCCCCATACTGTTACACCATAAACTGTGTACCCCTCCCCATACTGTCACACCATAGACTGTGTACCCCTCCCCATACTGTCACACGATAGACTGTGTACCCCTTCCCATACTGTCACACCATAAACTGTGTACCCCTCCCCATACTGTCACACCATGGACTGTGTACCCCTCCCCATACTGTCACACCATAGACTGTGTACCCCTCCCCATACTGTCACACCATAGACTGTGTACCCCTCCCCATACTGTCACACAATAGACTGTGCACCCCTCCCCATACTTTCACACCATAGACTGTGTACCCCTCCCCATACTGTCACGCGATAGACTGTGTACCCCTTCCCATACTGTCACACCATAAACTGTGTACCCCTCCACATACAGTCACACCATAGACTGTGTACCCCTCCCCATACTGTCACACCATAGACTGTGCACCCCTCCCCATACTGTCACACCATAGACTGTGTACCCCTCCACATACAGTCACACCATAGACTGTGTACCCCTCCCCATACTGTCACACAATAGACTGTGCACCCCTCCCCATACTTTCACACCACAGACTGTGTACCCCTCCCCATACTGTCACACCATAGACTGTGTACCCCTCCCCATACTGTCACACAATAGACTGTGTACCCCTCCCCATACTGTCACACCATAGACTGTGTACCCCTCCCCATACTGTCACACAATAGACTGTGCACCCCTCCCCATACTGTCACACCATAAACTGTGTACCCCTCCCCATACTGTCACACCATAAACTGTGCACCCCTCCCCATACTTTCACACCATAAACTGTGCACCCCTCCCCATACTTTCACACCATAAACTGTGTACCCCTCCCCATACTGTCACACCATAGACTGTGCACCCCTCCCCATACTGTCACACCATAAACTGTGCACCCCTCCCCATACTTTCACACCATAAACTGTGCACCCCTCCCCATACTTTCACACCATAAACTGTGTACCCCTCCCCATACTGTCACACCATAGACTGTGTACCCCTCCCCATACTGTCACACCATAGACTGTGTACCCCTCCCCATACTGTCACACCATAAACTGTGTACCCCTCCCCATACTGTGACACCATAGACTGCGTACCCCTCCGCATACTGTCATACCATAGACTGTGTACCCCTCCCCATACAGTGACACCATAGACTGCGTACCCCTCCCCATACTGTCACACCATAGACTGTGTACCCCTCCC
This sequence comes from Heterodontus francisci, assembly GCF_036365525.1. NCBI lineage: Eukaryota > Metazoa > Chordata > Chondrichthyes > Heterodontiformes > Heterodontidae > Heterodontus > Heterodontus francisci. Next base: position 372,248 of record NC_090379.1, read on the forward strand.
CATACTGTCACACCATAAACTGTGTACCCCTCCCCATACTGTCACACCATAAACTGTGTACCCCTCCCCATACAGTCACACCATAGACTGTGTACCCCTCCCCATACTGTCACACCATAGACTGTGTACCCCTCCCCATACTGTCACACCATAGACTGTGTACCCCTCCCCATACTGTCACACCATAAACTGTGTACCCCTCCCCATACTGTCACACCATAGACTGTGTACCCCTCCCCATACTGTCACACCATAAACTGTGTACCCCTCCCCATACTGTCACACCGTAGACTGTGTACCCCTCCCCATACTGTCACACAATAGACTGTGCACCCCTCCACATACAGTCACACCATAAACTGTGTACCCCTCCCCATACTGTCACACCATAAACTGTGCACCCTCCACATACAGTCACACCATAGACTGTGTACCCCTCCCCATACTGTCACACCATAGACTGTGTACCCCTCCACATACTGTCACACCATAGACTGTGCACCCTCCACATACAGTCACACCATAGACTGTGTACCCCTCCCCATACTGTCACACCATAAACTGTGTACCCCTCCCCATACTGTCACACCATAGACTGTGTACCCCTCCCCATACTGTCACACCATAGACTGTGTACCCCTCCCCAAACTGTCACACAATAGACTGTGCACCCCTCCCCATACTGTTACACCATAAACTGTGTACCCCTCCCCATACTGTCACACGATAGACTGTGTACCCCTTCCCATACTGTCACACCATAAACTGTGTACCCCTCCCCATACTGTCACACCATGGACTGTGTACCCCTCCCCATACTGTCACACCATAGACTGTGTACCCCTCCCCATACTGTCACACCATAGACTGTGTACCCCTCCCCATACTGTCACACAATAGACTGTGCACCCCTCCCCATACTTTCACACCATAGACTGTGTACCCCTCCCCATACTGTCACGCGATAGACTGTGTACCCCTTCCCATACTGTCACACCATAAACTGTGTACCCCTCCACATACAGTCACACCATAGACTGTGTACCCCTCCCCATACTGTCACACCATAGACTGTGCACCCCTCCCCATACTGTCACACCATAGACTGTGTACCCCTCCACATACAGTCACACCATAGACTGTGTACCCCTCCCCATACTGTCACACAATAGACTGTGCACCCCTCCCCATACTTTCACACCACAGACTGTGTACCCCTCCCCATACTGTCACACCATAGACTGTGTACCCCTCCCCATACTGTCACACAATAGACTGTGTACCCCTCCCCATACTGTCACACCATAGACTGTGTACCCCTCCCCATACTGTCACACAATAGACTGTGCACCCCTCCCCATACTGTCACACCATAAACTGTGTACCCCTCCCCATACTGTCACACCATAAACTGTGCACCCCTCCCCATACTTTCACACCATAAACTGTGCACCCCTCCCCATACTTTCACACCATAAACTGTGTACCCCTCCCCATACTGTCACACCATAGACTGTGCACCCCTCCCCATACTGTCACACCATAAACTGTGCACCCCTCCCCATACTTTCACACCATAAACTGTGCACCCCTCCCCATACTTTCACACCATAAACTGTGTACCCCTCCCCATACTGTCACACCATAGACTGTGTACCCCTCCCCATACTGTCACACCATAAACTGTGTACCCCTCCCCATACTGTCACACCATGGACTGTGTACCCCTCCCCATACTGTCACACAATAGACTGTGTACCCCTCCCCATACTGTCACACCATAAACTGTGTACCCCTCCCCATACTGTCACACCATAGACTGTGTACCCCTCCCCATACTGTCACACCATAAACTGTGTACCCCTCCCCATACTGTCACACCATAGACTGTGTACCCCTCCCCATACTGTCACACAATAGACTGTGTACCCCTCCCCATACTGTCACACCATAGACTGTGTACCCCTCCCCATACTGTCACATAATAGACTGTGTACCCCTCCACATACTGTCACACCATAAACTGTGCACCCCTCCACATACTGTCATTCGATAGAGTATGTACCCCTTCCCTTATTGTCACACTGTAGGCCACAATTATTCTATGATTCATCAGGGCTATCTGCAAGAAAACCAATTGAAGGGGAAGCAACAGCTTTCTACTGTGTGAGAAGAGAGTGCTGATTGGTTGGCAAGTGAACTCTGATTGGTAGAGGCATTGCCATGGTGAATGCACCAGTTCATGGTGACTGACAGTTGACTGCCAAGCTTTGCTTGAAATTTAAACCGGGCAGCTTGACTCTGATTGGTCAAGGCATTGTCCTGAGGATAAAACCAGCAAATGGCTGTCGCTTATTTTGTTTAGCTGAAACAGGCACAATGTGTGTACATGTTCTGTCTGTCTGCAAAGAACAGGGCCCTGTGTATTAATATATGTAGCTTCCAGTACGCGCAAATGCAGCACACTGCGAGCCCGACTGACAATCTTAAATTGGCTGTCACCGTAATTCTTAGCACACTGAGGATTATTTAGCAAATGTTGTCCAATCACGGAATCCCATCTAACTGTTGGACACTGTTTTGAGTTTTGCAAGCACGAGCTGGTTGGGTACGGCCTGTACCTTGTCTGTTGCGAACAGCGGAAGGGACATGTTGTTTGATATGATCCGCCAGTCTTTGGACGTACGGCCTATATACCGAGCATCACACTGGAATTGAAATTCATATATCAATTTTTGTCATTTGGCAGGATGTGATGTGACAGGCAGGACGTCTTTTTGGCTTGACAGTAGCATCCTGTTCGTGGTGAACACTACATGTGTTGCTACTGCATGAAACTGCTAGCTTCACCTGTTGCTCAAATTTTTGGGATACATTACCCATCCAGGGTAATTTGAGATAGACTGGGCACTTTTCTGGGCCGAAAATGAAAGCCTTAGGCCGTTCATAAATTTGTGCAATAAAGCAAGAAATAATCTGATCTGTGTCGCCATTGTCACGCAGAATGTCTTTGATTAATGGACTAGAAGGTCATGGAGCAAAGACAAATGATTAGACATGCTTCAGCCTGCCAGACTGAACACTGAGTTCAATAATTTCACAGAATGACGGGCACCGCCCCCCCCCCCCCCACCTTTTTATTTTTATTTATAGTTATTTTTTATTTGGTTTATTTTATTTTAGTTTGTTTAGGTTGTTTCTACTGTGCCTACTCACTGTTTCTTTTTCATGTCTATGCTTGGGGCCAGGGCTGATCATTTTTCTGACAATTCACACCCTCTCTGTACTAACGCATTGTCTTTCAGCACACCATTAACATACCCTTTGCCTTTGTTCCATGACCTTCTGGTCAGTTATTCTCTGTGACCTTGCCCTATCAACACCTTCTCTTTTGTTATCTCTTGCCACACCCCTGCTTTATTTGTTTAAAACCTATTACATTTCTAACCTTTGCCAGTTCTGATGAAGGGTCACTGACCTAAAATGTTAACTCTGCTTCTCTCTCCACAGATGCTGCCAGACCTGCTGAGTATTTCCAGCATTTCTTGTTTCTATTTCAGGTTTGCAGCATCTGCAGTATTTTGCTTTTATTTTAATAAAGGTTCTAAATTGAGGGAAGGCAAATTTTACAAAACCAAGGTGACCTGGTTAAAGTGGACTGGGGACAGCTATTTGAAGGAAAATCAGTGGCAAACCAGTGGGTGGCATTCAAACGCGAGATTCTACAGGCACAGTGTAGGCATGTCCCCAAGAAGAGCTCTGCCAAAGCTAGAGCCCCCTGTTATCTAGAAGCATACAGGGTAAGTTAAAGCAGAAAAAGAAAGCTTATGACGGGCACAAAAATCTTAATACTTTAGAAAGCCTAGAGGAGTAGAGAAAGTTCAGGGGTGAAGTAAAAAAGGAAATAAGAAAAACAAAGAGAGGACATGAAAAATTATTGGCAGATAAAATCAAGGAAAACCCAAAGATGTTTTATCAGTACATTAAGAGCAAGAGGATAACTAAGGAAAGGGTAGGGCCTATCAGAGATGTACAAGGGAACTTATGCATGGATGCAGATGATGTGGGCAGGGTTCTTAATAAGTTTTTTGTCTCTGTCTTCACAAAGCAGAGGGTTGATGCAGACACTGTAGTTAAAGAGGAGGAGTGTGAAATATCAGATACGATAAGCATAATGAAAGAGGAAGTACGAGAGGGTCTGGCATCCTTGAAAGTGGATAAATCACCAGGGCCTGATGGATTGTATTCCAGGCTGTTAAAGGAAGCCAGGGAGGAAATAGCAGATGTGCTGAGGATCATCTTCAAATCCTCACTGGATACGGGCGAGGTGCCAGAGGATTAGAGATCTGCGACTGTGGTACCATTGTTTAAAAAGGGTGCGAGAGACAGGCCAAATAATTATATGCCAGTCAGTCTGCCCTTGGTGGTGGGTAAATTATGAGAATCTATTCTGAGGGACAGGATAAACTGCCACTTAGAAAGGCACGGATTAATCAGGGATAGTCAGCATGGATTTGTTAAGGGAAGGTCATGTCTTACTAACTTGATTGAGTTTTTTGAGGAAGTAACAAGGAGGATTGATGAGGGTAGTGCAGTGGATGTGGTTTACATGGATTTTAGTAAGGCATCTGACAAGGTCCCACATGGCAGATTGGTCAGAAAATTGAAAGCCCATGGGATACAGGGGGATGTGGCAAGTTGGATCCAAAATTGGCTCAGTGACAGGCAACAAAGGGTAGTAGTCGACGGATATTATTGTGAATGGAAACAGTAGCAACATTTAAGAGGCATCTGGACAGGTACTTGAATGAGCAAGGCATAGAGGGATATGGAATTAATGCAGGCAGGTGGGATTAGTATCGATAGGCATTATGGTCGGCATGGACATGGTGGGCTGAAGGGCCTGTTTCTATGCTGTACGACTCTATGACTCTATGACTCAATACGATCATGGATGATCATCCAAACTCATTAACCTGTTCCTGCTTTCTCCCCGTATCCCTTGATCCCTTTAGCCCTAAGAACTATATATAACTCTTTCTTGAATATATTTAATGATTTGGCCTCAACTGCTTTCCGTGGTAGAGAATTCCACAGGTTCACCACTCTCTGGGTGAAGAAATCTCTCCTCATCTCAGTCCTAAATGGCTGACCCCTTATCCTTAGACTGTGACTCCTGGTCCTGGACTCCCCCGCCATTGGGAACATCCTTCCTGCATCTAGTCTGTCCAGTCCTGTTAGAATTTTGTAGGTTTCTATGAGATCCCCTCTCATTCTTCTAAACTCTAGCGAATACAAGCCTAATCGACCCAATCTCTCTTCATACGTCAGTCCCGCCATCCCAGGAATCAGTCTGGTAAACCTTCGCTGCACTCCCTCCATAGCAAGAACATCCTTCCTCAGATAAGGAGACCAAAACTGCACACAATATTCCAGATATGATCCCACCAAGGCCCTGTATAATTGCAGTAAGACATCCTTGCTCCTGTACTCGAATCCTCTTGCTATGAAGGCCAACATACCATTTGCCTTTTTAACTGCCTGCTGCATCTGCATGCATACTTTCAGTGACTGGTGCACAAGGACACCCAGGTCTTGCTGCACCTCCCCCTTTCCCAATCTATCAACGTTCAGATAATCTGCCTTTCTGTTTTTGCCACCAAAGTGGATAACCTCACATTTATTCACATTATATTGCATCTGCCATGTATTTGCCTACTCACTCAACCTGTCCAAATCACACTGGAGCTTCTCTGCATCCTCCTCACAGTTTTGTGACATCTGCAAACTAGGTTATATTACATTTAATTCCCTCATCTATATCATTAATATATATTGTGAATAGCTGAGGTCCTAGCACTGATCCCTGCGGTACCCCACTAGTCACTGCCTGCCACTTGGAAAAAGACCCGTTTATTCCTACTCTTTGTTTCCTGTCTGCCAACCAGTTCTCTATCCATGTCAGTACCTCACCCCCAATCCCATGTGCTTTAATTTTGCACACTAATCTCTTTTGTGGGACCTTATCGAAAGCCTTCTGAAAGTCCAAATATACCACATCCACTGGTTCTCCCTTATCTATTATACTAGTTACAGCCATAGAAAATTCCAGTAGATTTGTCAAGCATGATTTCCCTTTCATAAATCCATGTTGACTTTGTCCAATAATGTTATTGTTTTCCAAGTGCTCTACTATTACAACTTTTATAATGGACTCTAGCATTTTCCCCACTACTGATGTCAGGCTAACCGGTCTATAATTCCCTGTTTTCTCTCTGCCTCCTTTTTTAAATCATGGGGTTACATTAGCTAACCTCCAATCCATTGGAACTGTTCCGGAGTCTATAGAATTTTGAAGAATGACCAGCAATGCATCTACTATTTCTAGGGCCACTTCCTTAAGTACTCTGGGATGCATACCATCAGGCCCTGGGGATTTATTGGCCTTCAATCCCATCAATTTCCCCAACACCATTTCCCTACTAATACTGATTTCATACAGTTCCTCCTATGTTCCCCAACATTTCTGGGAGGTAATTTGTGTCCTCCTTTGTGAAGACAGAACCAAAGTATGTATTTATTTGGTCTGCCATTTCTTTATTCCCCATTATAAATTCCCCTGTTTCTGACTGTAAGGGACCTACATTTGTCTTCACTAATCTTTTTCTCTTCACATATCTATAGAAGCTTTTACAGTCAGTTTTTATGTTCTCTGCAAGCTTACTCTCATACTCTATTTTTCCCTTCTTAATCAATCCCTTTGTCCTCCTTTGCTGAATTCTAAACTGCTCCCAATCCTCAGGTTTGCTGCTTGTTCTGTACATTTTATATTTCTCCTCCTTGGATCTAATAATATCCCTAATTTCTTTTGTAAGGCACAGTTGAGCCACCCTTCCTGTTTTATTTTTGTGCAGACAGGAATGAATAATTATTGTAATTCATCCATCCGCTCTTCAAATGCTAGCCATTGCCGACTGACTGTCAACCCTTTAAGTAACGTTTCTCAATCTATCCTAGCCAACTCGCTCCTGATACAAAGAACAAAGAACAGTACAGCACAGGAACAGGCCATCCGGCCCTCCAAGCCTGAGCCGATCTTGATGCCTGCCGAAACTAAAACCTTCTGCACTTCCGGGGACCTCTATTCCCATCCTATTCATGTATTTGTCAAGATGCCTCTTAAACGTCGCTATCGTACTTGCTTCCACCACCTCCCCCAGCAGCAAGTTCCAGGCACTCACCACCCTCTGTGTAAAGAACTTGCCTCGCACATCCCCTCTAAACTTTGCCCCTCGCACCTTAAACCTATGTCCCCTAGTAACTGACTCGTCCACCCTGGGAAAAAGCTTCTGACAATCCACTCTGTCCATGCCGCTCATAACTTTGTAAACCTCTATCATGTCGCCCCTCCACCTCCGTCGTTCCAGTGAAAACAATCCGTGTTTATCCAACCACTCAACATCACCTCATAGCTAATGCCCTCCAGACCAGGCAACATCCTGGTAAACCTCTTCTGTACCCTCTCCAAAGCCTCCACATCCTTCTGGTAGTGTGGCGACCAGAATTGCACGCAATATTCTAAGTGTGGCCTGACTAAGGTTCAGTACAGCTGCAGCATGACTTGCCAATTTTTATACTCTATGCCCCGACCGATGAAGGCAAGCATGCCGTATGCCTTCTTGACTACCTTATCCACCTGCGTTGCCACTTTCAGTGACCTGTGGACCTGTACGTCTTGCTAGTTTCCTTTATTTAGATTCAGGACCCTCGTCTCAGAATAAACTCTCACACTCTCTATCTTAATGAAGAATTCTATGGTCGCTCTTCCCCAAGGGACCCCACACAACAAGATTGTTCACTAATCCTTTCTCATTACACAATACCAAGTCCAGGTTGGCCTGTTCTCTAGTTGGTTCCTCAACGTATTGGCCCAAAAAACCATCACGTACGCACTCCAGGAATTCCTCCTCTACAGTATTATTGCTAATTTGGTTTGCCCAGTCTATATGTAGATTAAGGTCACCCATAATTACAGTTGCACCCTTATTGCATGCGACTCTAATTTCCTGTTTAATGCCTTTCTCTACATCACCACTGATGTTTGGGGGTCTATATACAATCCTCACCAACGTGGGGTGTTTCTTAGCTCCACCCATACAGATTCCACATCAGGATTCTCTGAGCTAATATCCTTCCTCACTACTGTATTGATTTCCTCATTTACTAACAGTGCTAGTCCACCTCCTTTCCCTTTTTGCCTGTCCTTCCTAAATATTGAATACCCCTGGATGTTCAGTTCCCATCCTTGGTCATCCTGCAGCCTTGTCTCCGTAATTGCAACTATATCGTATCCATTTACATCTATTTGCACAGTTAATTCACCTCCTTATTGTGAATACTCCGCGAATTGAGACACACTGCCTTTAGGCTTGTCTTTTTAACATTTTTAGTCATCTTAGCATTATTTCGCACGATTGCCCTATTTGTTTCTTGCCCTTGATTTCTCTGCCTTCCACTTGTGCCTTTTTGTTTCCTGTCTTTCGTTTCTATCCTTGTTTCCTCCTCCTCAGTCTCCCCGCTCAGGTTCCCATCCCCCTGCCATTCGAATTTAAATCCTCCCCAACAGCACGAGCAAACGCCCCTGCGAGGACATCGGTTCTGGTCCAGCCTGGGTGTAACCCGTCCCACTTGTACAGGTCCCACCTTCCCCAGAACTGGTCTCAATGTCCCAGGAGTCTAAATCCTTCCCTCCTGCACCATTTCTCCAAACATACATTCATCTGGTCTATTCTCCTGTTCCTATACTCACTAACATGTGGCACAGGAAGTAATCCTGAGACTACCTTTGAGGTCTGGCTTTTTAATTTAGCTCCTAACTCCTTAAATTCATCCTGCAGGACCTCATCCCTTTTTCTACCTATGTCGTTGGTACCGACATGTACTACGAGCAGTGACTGTTCACGCTCCCCCTTCAGAATATCCTGCAGCCGCTCAGAGACATCCTTGACCCTAGCACCAGGAAGGCAACATACCATCCTGGAGTCTCATTTGCGGCCACAGAAATGCCTGTCTGTTTCCCTTACAATTAATCTCCAAACACTATGTGCTAGTGAGGGTAGGAATAGGAGGATTAGGCAAATGAATGCATGGCTGAAGAGCTGGTGTATGCGGGAGGGCTTCAGCTACTTGGATCATTGGGATCTCTTCTGGTGCAGAGGTGACCTGGACAAGAAGGACGGGTTGCATCTGAACTGGAGGGGGACCAATATCCTTGTGGGGAGGTTTGCTAGTACTACTCAGGAGGGTTTAAACTAGTCTTGCAGGGGGGTGGGGTGGGACCCAAAGTAGTAGTCTCTACGATGAGATAGTTGAGGTAAATGTAGAGGTTAAAGCAAGCAAGTCCAGTAGACAGGCCGGGCAGGGGCAGGACAGGGAGCATGGAAGGTCTGGTAGGCTAAACTGCATTTACTTTAATGCAAGAAGCCTTACAGGTAAGGCAGATGAACTCAGAGCATGGATCGGTACATGGGATTGTGATATTATAGCTATTACGGAAACGTGGTTGAGGGATGGGCAGGACTGACAGATCAACTTTCGGGGTACCGATGCTTCCGGCGTGACAGAGGTGGAGGTAAGAGAGGAGGGGAAGTTGCACTATTGATTAGGGAGGACATCACGGCAGTATTTAGAGAGGATATCCCGGGGGGAAACGTCCAGCGAGGCCATATGGGTAGAACTTAGAAATAAGAAAGGGGTGGTCACTTTAATGGGATTATACTATAGGCCCCCCAATAGTCAGAGGGAAGTGGAGGAGCATATATGTAGGGAAATCACAGATAGGTGTAGGAATTATAAGGTTGTAATATTAGGTGACTTTAACTTCCCTAATATTGACTGGGACTGCCTTAGTGCTAAGGGATCAGATGGGGAAGAATTTGTTAAGTGTGTCCAGGATAGTTTTCTGAAGCAGTATGTGGATGGCCCTACTCGAGAAGGGGCTACACTCGACCTCCTCTTAGGAAATGAGGCTGGGCAGGTGGTTGATGTGTCAGTGGGGGAGCACTTTGGGACCAGTGACCATAACTCTATCAGCTTCAAGATAGTTATGGAAAAGGATAGGACTGGTCCTCAGGTTGAAGTCCTAAATTGGGGGAAGGCTAATTTCGATGGCATCAGACAGGAACTCTCAAAAGTTGAATGGGAGAGTCTGTTTACAGGTAAAGGGATGTCTGGCAAGTGGGAAGCTTTTAAAAGTGAGATAGGAAGAGTTCAGGGCCGGCATGTTCCTGTTAGATGGAAGGGCAAGGCTGGCAAGTTTAGGAACCTTGGTTGACGAGGGATATTGAGTGTCTGGTCAGGACAAAGAAGGAGGCATATGTCAGGTATAGGCAGCTGGGATCGAGCGAGTCCCTCGAGGAGTATAGGGGATGTAGGACTACACTTAAGAAGGAAATTAGGATGGTGAAAAGGGGCCATGAGATTTCCCTGGCAGATAAGATAAAGGAGAATCCTAAAAGATTCTATAAGTATATTAAGAGTAAAAGGGTAGCTAGGGAGTAGCCACGCTCCCTGTCCTGCCCCTGTGAAGTGATGCATTTTGGGAAGTTAAACCAGGGCAGGACATATACAGTGAATGGCAGGGCCCTGGGGAGTGTTCTTGAGCAGAGAGACCTTGGGGTGCAAGTACATAGTTCCCTGAAAGTGGCAACACAGGTAGACAGGGTGGTGAAGAAGGCATATGGCATGTTTGCCTTCATCGGCCGAGGCATTGAGTACATGAGTTGGGACGTCATGTTTCAGTTGTACATAACATTGGTTGGGCCGCATTTGGAGTACTGTGTGCAGTTCTGGTCGCCGCACTACAGGAAAGATGTGATTAAGCTACAGGGGGTGCAGAAAAGATTCACAAGGATGTTGCCTGGTTTAGAGGGCTTGAGTTATAAAGAGAGTTTGGATAGGCTGGGTCTGTTTTCCCTGGAGCGAAGGAGGCTGAGAGGGGACATGATAGAGGTATATAAAATTATGAGAGACATAGATAGGGTAGATAGCCAGAGTCTGTTTCCCATGGTAGGGGTGACTAAAACTAGAGGACATAGATTTAAGGTGAGAGGGAGGAGGTTTAAAGGGGATCAAAGGGGTAAATTTTTCACACAAAGAATAGTGGGTATCTGGAATGAGCTGCCTGAGGAGGTGGTGGAGGCAGGAACAGTAGCAACATTTAAGAGGCATCTGGACAGGTACTTGAATGAGCAAGGCATAGAGGGATATGGAATTAATGCAGGCAGGTGGGATTAGTATAGACAGGCATTATGGTCGGCATGGACGTAATGGGCCGAAGGGCCTGTTTCTATGCTGTACGACTCTATGACTCTATGACTGTGGCTCTCCCAGTCTTTTTCCTCCTCTGCTGTGCAGCAGATCCATCCGTGGTGCCATGAACTTGGCTGTTGCTGCTTTCCCCGGGAGGCCAATCCCCGTCCAACAGTACTCAAAATGATATATCTGTTTGAGAGTGGGATGGCCACAGGGAAGTCCTGCACTACCTGCCTGCGCCGACTACTCTGTCTGGTGGTCACCCATCTCTTTTCTGCCTGTGCAGCCATTACCTGCGGTGTGACCACCTCACTAAACGTGCTATCCATGATGTCCTCAGCATTGCGGATGCTCCACAGTGAATCCACCCGCAGCTCCAGCTCCGTAATGTGGGTAGTCAGTAGCTGCAGATGGATACACTTCCTGCACACATGGTCGTCGGGGACACTGGAAGTGTCCCTGATTTCCCACATAGCAGTGGAGGAGCATATCACGGGGCTGAGCTCTCCTGTCATGACTTACCTTCAGATTACTTAGTTACTCCCTTTAATTAAAAAATACTAATTACTCTAGGGGCCTTGTTCTACTCCACACCCTACCCACTACAATCTAAAGTCCGTAATAAATTGCACTTCTTTAAAAAAAAACACTTTAGTAGTTTTCACTTATCACTTCTCTGGTAGGTTTAAAGAAATAACTTTTCCCTGATTTTTTAAAGCTTTTTCCAGGCACTAACAGTTGTTACTCACCAACCAATCACCTTGCACCTTTCCTGTGATGTCACTGTTGACTTTTTTCAAACGCCGGCGCATCTGGGCTGCTCTCACACAGGTCCGACTCCACTCCGCTCCGCTCCCAGTAGGTAAGTGACTGGGCCTCGATTCCCGGGCTCAATTTATCCTCTTCTCTCGCTCGGCATTCACCCCACAGGTCCACTCCTCTCCGCTCCGCTCCCGGAAGGTAAGAGAAGAAGACCTGTGGAATGCTTTCCTTTATGGGCCGCGGTATAGAATACAAAAGTGAGGATGTAATGCTGGATCTGTATAAAACACTGGTAAGGCCACAGCTGGAGTACTGTGTGCAGTGCTGGTCACCACATTACAGAAAAGCCATAATAGCTCTGGTGAGAGTACAGAGAAGATTTACAAGAATGTTGCCAGGGCTGGAAAGTTACAGCTATGACGAAAGATTGGATCAGCTCGGGTTGTTTTCCTTAGAACAGAGGAGGCTGAGGGGTGACTTAATTGAGGTGTACAAAATTATGAGGGGCCGAGATAGAGTAGACAGGAAGGACCTGTTTCCCCTAGCGGAGAGGTCAATTACCAAGGGGTACAGATTTAAAGTGATTGGTGGAAGGATTAGAGGGGACATGAGGAAAAGTTTTATCACCCAGAGGATGGTGGGTGTCTGGAATTCACTGTCAGGAATGGTGGTGGAGGCAGAAACCCTCAACTCATTTAAAAGGTACCTGGACATGCACCTGAAGTGCTGTAAACGCAAGGCTACGGACCAGATGAAACTGTAAGAATCTTAACGCGTGTATTGACCGGCGAGGGTATGTTTGCAGTAGACCATGGTAGATAACCCCTTAGCAGATTTCTCAACTAGTATGTCACGGAAAGGGAGCTCAATTGACTTTTCTATTTCAAAGGTGAATTTGCGTGCAGGATGGAGCCCATTAAGGCATGTAAGGACCTGTCCGCCACTAAACAGGACACTGCCATCAAGCCAAAAAGACGTTCTGCCTATCACACAAATGACTAATGTGATAAATGAATTTCAATGCCGTTGTGATGCTCGGTATATAGGCCGTACGTCCCAAAGACTGGCGGATCATATCAAACAACATGTTCGTTCCGCTGTTCGCAACAAACAAGGTACAGGCCGGACCCATCCAGACTGTGCTGGCAAAACTCAAAACACAGTGTCCAAAATTAATGTGATTTCGCAATTGGACAACATTTGCTAAATAATCCTCAGTGTGCTAAGAAGTACGCTGACAACCAATTTAACATTGTTAGTTGGGCTCGCAGTGTGGCACATTTGCATGTATTGGAAGCTACATATATTAATTCACAGAGCCCTGTTCTTTGAAGACAGAAAGAACACATACACACATTGCGTCTGTTTCAGCTAAACAAATAAGTGACAAACAAGTGACAGTGGTTCCTTCCTCAGGTCAATGCCTTGACCAGAGGCAAGCTGCCTGGTTTAAATGTCAAACAAAGCTTGGCAGTTAACTGTCAGTCACCATAAACTGGTGCATTCTCCATGGCAATGCCTCTACCAATCAGAATCCACTTGCCAACCACCAGCACTCCCTTCTCATACAGTATAAATTGATTGTTTCCTTTAGATTGGTATTCTTGCGAATAGTCCTGATGAGTGCAAGACGAAAAACTTTGACAAAATGTCTCTATTTTCAGCAGTACTCAAGTTCTGTACTACCGAACTATTATGTCTTGTGGTTGTCATAAGCTTTCCTTTTCTGCTTTATCTTACCCTGTATGCTTCTAGATAACCAGGGGGCTCTAGATTTGGCAGTACCACCCATTTTCTTTGTGGGGGCATGTCCACACTGTGCCCATAGAACCTCGCTTTTGAATGCCTCCCACTAGTTTCCCACTGATTTTCCTTAAAGTAGCTGCCTCCAGTCCACTTTCACCAGATCACCTCTCAACTTCATAAAATCTGCCTTCCCCCAGTTTAGAACTTTTGCTCCTGTTATAGCCTTGTCCTTTTCCATAATAAAGCTAGATGCAACTGTATTATGATCATTATCTCCAAAATGGTCACCCACTGCTACTTCATCCACTTGCCCAGCTTCATCTCCTAAGACTAAATCTAGAATTGTGCCCCCTCTTGTTAGGCTTGTTATATGCAGGCTAAAAAAGTTCTCTGTGCCATCTGTGCCCTTCACACTGTTTGTATCCCAGTTGATATTAGGGTAGTTGAAATCACCAACTATTGTTGCTCTATTGTTTTTTCAAACAGAAATTTGCCTACATATTTGTTCTTCTACCCCCCTCTCATTATTTGGGGGTCTATAGTACACTCCTGGTAGTGTGGCTGCCCCTTTTTTATTTCTGAACTCCACCCATATGGCTTCATTCGATGACTCATTTAGCAGATCATCCCTCCTCACAGCCGTTATTGATTCTTTAACCAATAATGCTACACTCCCTCCTTTTTGAATCCCCCTGTCTGCCTGAATCCTGCCTGAAAATTCTATATCCAGGGATGTTCAGCTGCCATTCCTGTTCCTCTTTAAGCCAAGTTTCCATGATGGCAATGATATTGTGTTGCCATGTGTCTATCTGTGCTCTCAGCTCATCGGCTTTATTTACTATACTCTTTGCATTTAAATAAATACCTTTTAACCCTGTCAAATTCACACTTTTTAACCTTTGCTTCTTCTGTCTTTCAGAATCACTTGCTAATTTTATGTCTCCCGTTCCCTGCCCTGAATTTGTCCTCTCTGAAACTGCCCTCAGGTTCACATCCCTCTGCCAATCTATTTTTAAACCATCCTCCTGCCAGGATATTTGTTCCAGTCCTGTTCAGGTGTAGACCATCTGCCTTGTACAGGTACCACCTTCCCCAGAACGGGTCCCAATGCCCCAGAAATCTGAAGCCCTCCCTCCTGCACCATCTCTCCAACTATGCATTCATCTGGTGTGTTCTCCTATTTCTATACTCACTAGCACGTGTAATTCTTAGCACATTCGGGATTGTTTAGTAAGTGCTGTCCAATCATGGAATCACATCTAACATTAGACGTTATGTTCTGAGTTTTGCAAGTACGGGCTGGTTGAGTACGGTCAGTACTATGCCTATTGGGAACTGTGGAAAGGATGTGCTGTTTGATACGATCCGCCTGTCACTGGAGCATATGGCCTACATACAAAGAACAAAGAACAAAGAAAATTACAGCACAGGAAAAGGCCCTTCGGCCCTCCAAGCCTGCGCCGATCCAGATCCTCTATCTAAACATGTCGCCTATTTTCTAAGGGTCTGTATCTCTTTGCTTCCTGCCCATTCATGTATCTGTCTAGATACATCTTAAAAGACGCTATCGTGCCCGTGTCTACCACCTCCGTTGGCAACGCGTTCCAGGCACCCACCACCCTCTGCGTAAAGAACTTTCCAC
The DNA here is from genome assembly GCF_036365525.1 of Heterodontus francisci. Lineage (NCBI taxonomy): Eukaryota > Metazoa > Chordata > Chondrichthyes > Heterodontiformes > Heterodontidae > Heterodontus > Heterodontus francisci. The sequence continues at coordinate 387,711 of NC_090379.1, forward strand.
GCATATCCCCCCTAAACATTTCCCCTCTCACTTTGAACTCATGACCCCTAGTAATTGAATCCCCCACTCTGAGAAAAAGCTTCTTGCTATCCACCCTGTCTATACCTCTCATGATTTTGTACACCTCAATCAGGTCCCCCCTCAACCTCCGTCTTTCTAATGAAAATAATCCTGATCTACTCAACCTCTCTTCATAGCTAGCGCCCTCCATACCAGGCAACATCCTGGTGAACCTCCTCTGCACCCTCTCCAAAGCATCTACATCCTTTTGGTAATGTGGCGACCAGAACTGCACGCAGTATTCCAAATGAGGCCGAACCAAAATCTTATACAATTGTAACATGACCAGCCAACCCTTGTACTCAATACCCCGTCCGATGAAGGAAAGCATGCCGTATGCCTTCTTGACCACTCTATTGACCTGCGTTGCCACCTTCAGGGAACAATGGACCTGAACACCCAAATCTCTCTGTACATTAATTTTCCCCAGGACTTTTCCATTTACTGTATAGTTCACTCTTGAATTGGATCTTCCAAAATGCATCACCTCGCATTTACCCTGATTGAACTCCATCTGCCATTTCTCTGCCCAACTCTCCAATCTATCTATATTCTGCTGTATTCTCTGACAGTCCCCTTCACTATCTGCTACTCTTATCAAACGCCTTACTGAAGTCCATGTATATAACATCGACAGCCCTTCCCTCATCAATCAACTTTGTCACTTCCTCAAAGAATTCTATTAAGTTGGTAAGACATGACCTTCCCTGCACAAAACCATGTTGCCTATCACTGATAAGCCCATTTTCTTCCAAATGGGAATAGATCCTATCCCTCAGTATCTTCTCCAGCAGCTTCCCTACCACTGACGCCAGGCTCACCGGTCTATAATTACCTGGATTTTCCCTGCTACCCTTCTTAAACAAGGGGACAACATTAGCAATTCTCCAGTCCTCCGGGACCTCACCCGTGTTTAAGGATGCTGCAAAGATATCTGTTAAGGCCCCAGCTATTTCCTCTCTCGCTTCCCTCAGTAACCTGGGATAGATCCCATCCGGACCTGGGGACTTGTCCACCTTAATGCCTTTTAGAATACCCAACACTTCCTCCCTCCTTATGCCGACTTGACCTAGAGTAATCAAACATCTGTCCCTAACCTCAACATCCGTCATGTCCCTCTCCTCGGTGAATACCGATGCAAAGTACTCGTTTAGAATCTCACCCATTTTCTCTGATTCCACACATAACTTTCCTCCTTTGTCCTTGAGTGGGCCAATCCTTTCTCTAGTTACCCTCTTGCTCCTTATATATGAATAAAAGGCTTTGGGATTTTCCTTAACCCTGTTTGCTAAAGATATTTCATGACCCCTTTTAGCCCTCTTAATTCCTCGTTTCAGATTGGTCCTACATTCCCGATATTCTTTCAAAGCTTCGTCTTTCTTCAGCCGCCTAGACCTTATGTATGCTTCCTTTTTCCTCTTAGCTAGTCTCACAATTTCACCTGTCATCCATGGTTCCCTAATCTTGCCATTTCTATCCCTCATTTTCACAGGAACATGTCTCTCCTGCACGCTAATCAACCTCTCTTTAAAAGCCTCCCACATATCACATGTGGATTTACCTTCAAACAGCTGCTCCCAATCTACATTCCCCAGCTCCTGCCGAATTTTGGTATAGTTGGCCTTCCCCCAATTTAGCACTCTTCCTTTAGGACCACTCTCGTCTTTGTCCATGAGTATTCTAAAACTTACGGAATTGTGATCACTATTCCCAAAGTAGTCCCCGACTGAAACGTCAACCACCTGGCCCGGCTCATTCCCCAACACCAGGTCCAGTATGGCCCCTTCCCGAGTTGGACTATTTACATACTGCTCTAGAAAACCCTCCTGGATGCTCCTTACAAATTCTGCTCCATCTAGACCTTTAACACTGGCATTGGAATTCATATATTACATTACTCATTCGTGTGGTAGGCAGAAGGTCTTTTTGGCTTGACGGCAGCATCCTGGTAGTGGAAAATACCGCTTGTGTTGCAACTGCATAGTAGCAGTGTGAAACAGCTAGCTTTACCTGTGCTCAGATTTTTGAGATACCTTATCCTTCCAGGGCAATTTGAGATAGACTGGGCACTTTTCAGGTCTGAAAGTAACAGCCATAGGCCCATTTGTGAGTATACATGATCGACAATGAGCAATGATCTGATTGGGATAGCCATTATCCTGCAGGATAGCTTTGATGTTCCTTACTTCGGCATCAAGCTTGCACAGTCTACAAATGGCTCAGGCCCTATTTATGAGATTGCTGATAAGGCCAATCTTATAGCACAAGAAACAGTAGGAATCCCAACGTGTGTTTGCACTGGAGTGCTGACTTGGGTTGCATTAGAGTGCTAAAGTGGGAGTTTTGTGACTGAGGGTAATTAAGGGTTAATTTTATCAAGTCTAGTCGGTCTTTTATTTAGCAGATTAACTTAACAGTTGCTGTTAGGGTTGGAGAAGGTGAGGTTTAGACCAGCTTTAAACAGAGTTCACTCAGGCTCTGCTTGCAGCTGCACCTTGTTAATTAAAAAACTGGCTTAAACCAGTTTTCAGGGGCTAGAGTCAGTCAGTATAAAAGTGGACCATCTTACAGTGCTGACTTCGTTTGCACTCTAGTGCTGACTTGGGTTGCATTAGAGTGCTAAAGTGTGAGTTTTGTGACTGAGGAAGTTCGGAGAGGAGGGAGCGAGGAGCTCCTTTCATTTCCTACCTGTCCTCAAAGAGCGTGAGGGGAGCTGAGAGTTTCCAAAGTGCATAGCTAACTGATGAAGAAGTCCTGCTGGGTATTTTTCAAACTGGATTGAATTGTAAGTCATTGTTTTAGCAAGACTTAGTTGATGTATTTTTTTATTATAACAGTCTTCTAAAGTTTTAAATTTAAAGGGTTTAGTCATAACAGGAGAGCTTAAGGCCGTGGTTTGCTCCTCTTGCTGCCTGTGGGAATCCGGGAACATTTCCAGTCCCCGGGACCAGCATGTGTGCAGGAAGTCTGTCCATTGCAGCTCCTGGAAGCTCGGGTTTCAGAGCTGGAACGGCGGCTGGAAACACTGTGGAGCATCCACGAGTCTGAGAGCATTGTGGATAGCACGTATAGAGAGGTGGTCACACCGCAGCTGAAGGGACTTGAGGAAGGAAGGGAATGGGTGACCACCAGGCAGTCCAAGAGAAACAGGCAGGTAGTTCAGGAGTCCCCTGGGGTCCCGCTTGCAAATCAATATTTCATTTTGGAGGCTGATGAGGCTGGTTCCTCCAGGGAGTGTGGACAGAGCCAAGCATCTGGCACCACAAGCAGCCTGTCTGCACAGGAAGGGAGAAAGAGAGGAAGAGCAATAGTAATAGGGGATTCTATAGTCAGGGGAACAGATAGGCGCTACTGTGGCCGTCAACGTGACTCCAGGATGGTGTGTTGCCTCCCTGGTGCCAGGGTCTGGGATGTCACTGAACGGCTGCAGGGCATCCTGAAGGGGGAGGGTGATAAGACAGAGGTCATAGTACATGTTGGTACCAATGACATAGGTAGAAAGAGGGATGAGGTCTTGCATCAAGAATTCAGGGAGTTAGGCAGTAGACTGAAAAGCTGGACCTCTCGGGTTGTAATCTCTGCATTCCTCCCAGTGCCACGTGCTAGTGAGTGTAGAAATAGGAGAATAGCACAGATGAACGCGTGGCTTAAGAGTTGGTGCAGGAGGGAGCGTTTTAGATTCCTGGACCACTGGGACCGTTTCTGGGGAAGGTGGGAACTGTACAAGCGGGACGGTCTACATCTGAACCAGAGGGGGACTAACATCCTTGCTGGCGGGTTTGCAAGTGCTGTTGGGAGGAGTTTAAACTAATTTGGCAGGGGGAGGGGATGCAGACTCCGAGCAGAATAGGGACACAGCTAAACACAGGAAAGCAAACAAGACAGAGGGAATACAGCGGAAGTAAGTTTCAAGGGAGTAAGACCAGGATGGAAGGCCTCTACTTTAATGCCAGGAGTATTACAGGTAAAACGGATGAGTTCAGGGCAATGATTGACACGTGGAATTGTGATATAGTAGCCACCACGGAGACACGGTTGAGGGAGGGGCAGGATTGGCAGCTCAATATCCCGGGATATAGAATCTTCAGACGAGACAGAGGAAGGGGTAAAAGAGGAGGGGGCATTGCAATATTAGTTAAGGAGTCAGTTATTGCAGTAAGGAGAGATGATATCTTGGAGGGGGCATCAAATGAAGCTTTATGGGTACAGTTTAGGAATAAAAAAGGGACAGCCACATTGCTAGGTGTTTATTATAGACCCCCAGATAGTCAGCGGGAAATTGAGGAGCAAATATATGCGCAAATTGCAGAGGTGTGTAAAAATAATAGGGTAATTATATTAGGTGATTTCAGCTTTCCCAACATTAATTGGGATAGTCATCGTGTTAAGGGCTTAGATGGAGTGGAGTTCTTAAAATGTATACAGGAGAACCTTTTAGCTCAATATGTAGAGGATCCAACAAGGCAGGGTGCAGTGCTGGACCTAATTCTGGGGAATGAGGCCGGACAGGTGGTTGATGTGTTGGTGGGGAAGCATTTTGGTGATAGCGACCACAACATGGTACAATTTAAGCTTGTTATGGAGAAAGAAATAGACAAGTTGCAAAAAAAGGTTTTGGATTGGGGGAGAGCGAATTTTAGTAAAATAAGGCAGGATTTGGCCAAGGTAGACTGGAAAGAGTTACTTGTCGGGAAATCTACAGAGGAGCAGTGGGGGACATGCAAAAAGGAAATGGGGAGGGTACAGGCCCAACATGTTCCCTCGAGGGTAATAGGTAGGAGCAACAAGCCCAGAGAAACATGGATGACCAGAAACATTCAGGGTACGATGAGAAGGAAAAGAGAGGCTTTTAGCAAATACAAGGAGAGCAAATCAATGGAAGCATTAGTGGAGTACAGATAGTGTGGGATGGAGCTTAAGAAAGCAATTAGGAGAGCAAAGAGGGGATATGACAAAGCTCTGGCTGGTAAAAGTAGGGAAAATCCCAAGATATTCCATAAGTATATCAATGGGAAGAGGATAATCAGGGAAAGAGTAGGACCCATTAGGGACCAAGGGGGAAATCTGTGGGTGGAGCCAGAGGACATTTTTAGGGTGTTGAACGAATACTTCACATCTGAATTCACCCAAGAGAATGAGGATGTAGATATGGAACTTAGAGAGAGAGACTGTGATGCTCTTGAGCAAATTGTCATAGGGAGTGACAAGGTATTGGAGGTTTTGACAGGCTTAAAAGTGGACAAATCTCCAGGTCCGGACGATTTGTGTCCCAGGATGCTGTGGGAGGCGAGGGTGGAGATTGCAGGGGCTCTGACCCTAATTTTTAATTCCTTTCTGGCCACGGGGGAGGTGCCAGAGGACTGGAGAACAGCTAATGTGGTCCCACTATTGAAGAAAGGTTGTAGAGATAAGCCAGGGAACTACAGACCAGTGAGTCTCACGTCAGTGGTAGGGAAACTATTGGAGAAGATTCTGAAGGAGAGAATCTCCACTTGGACAGGCAAAATTTGATTAGGAATAGTCAGCATGGCTTTGTCAGAGGGAGATCATGCCTAACAAATGTGATTGAATTTTTTGAGCATGTGACCAGGTGTGTAGATGAGGGTTGTGCAGTTGATGTAGTTTACATGGATTTCAGCAAAGCCTTTGACAAGGTCCCACATGGGAGACTTATCAAGAAAGCAAATGCACATGGGACACAAGGTAACTGGCTTAGCTGTAGGAGACAGAGAGTGATGACAGACGGCTGTTTTAGTGACTGGAAGCCAGTGTCCAGTGGCGTACCACAGGGATCTGTGCTGGGTCCCCTATTGTTTGTCATTTATATAAATGACATAGATGACTATGTGGGGGGTAAGATCAGTAAGTTCGCGGATGACACCAAGATTGGCCGAGTGGTTAACAGTGAGGTGGAGTGTCTTAGGTTACAGGAAGATGTAGACGGGATGGTCAAATGAGCAGAAAAGTGGCAGATGGAATTTAACGCTGAAAAGTGTGAGGTGATACACTTTGGAAGGAGTAATGTGACACGGAAGTATTCAATGAATTGCCTGACACTGGGAAGTTCTGAGGAACAAAGGGACCTTGGCGTGTTTGTCGATCGATCTCTGAAGGCAGAAGGGCAGGTTAATGGGGTGGTGAAAAAGGCATATGGGACACTTGCCTTTATCAATCGAGGCATAGATTACAAAAGCATGGAGGTCATGTTGGAGTTGTGCAGAACTTTGGTAAGGCCACAGCTGGAGTACTGTGTGCAGTTCTGGTCGCCACATTATTGGAAGGATGTGATTGCATTGGAGGGGGTGCAGAGGCGATTCACCAGGATGTTGCCTGTGATGGAACATTTAAGCTATGACGAGAGGTTGGATTGGCTTGGGTTGTTTTCGCTGGAGCAGAGAAGACTGAGGGGTGACCTAATCGAGGTGTACAAGATTATGAGGGGCATGGACAGGGTGGATAGGGAGCAGCTGTTCCCCTTAGTTGAAGGGTCAGTTACGAAGTTTAAGGTGAGGGGCAGGAGGTTTAAGGGGGATTTGAGGAAGAACTCTTTTACCCAGAGGGTGGTGACGGTCTGGAATGCACTGCCTGGGACAGTGGTAGAGGTGGGTTGCCTCTCATCCTTTAAAAAGTACCTGGATGAGCACTTTGCACGTCATAACATTCAAGGCTGCGGGCCAAGTGCTGGCAAATGGGATTAGGTAGACAGGTCAGGTGTTTTAATGCATCAGTGCAGACTCGATGGGCCGAAGGGCCTCTTCTGCACTGTATTATTCTGTGATTTTGTGATTCTGTATTGACCAGTGAAGGTAGGCTTACGGTAGACCATAGTAGAGAAACCCTTCATAGATTTCTCAACTAGTACATTGAGGAAAGGGAGATCATTCGACTGCTCCATTAAGAGGTAAATTTGAGCACAGATGGAGGACATTGAGGTGTGCAAGGAAATTTTTACATGCAGCTGCAGATTCAAATATAGCAAACATAGCAGGTTGAATTTTATAAGCTGGCCACCGAAATTGGCAGCAGGCGAAAAAAATGGCGGCCCGCCTGCACATGCCAAAGAACCGCTGCAATTCCAAGCACGATGGCTCACTTAAATAGCCAGGGTGGACAACCCCACGATCACATGGAGCGGGCAGCTGCCCGTGCTCAGACACTGACACCGTGGAGGGGGCAGCTGCCTGTGCTCAGACACTGACACCCTGGAGGGGGCAGCTGCCCGTGCTCAGACACTGACGCCGTGGAGGGGGCAGCTGCCCGTGCTCAGACACTGACGCCGTGGAGGGGGCAGCTGCCCGTGCTCAGACACTGACGCCGTGGAGGGGGCAGCTGCCCGTGCTCAGACACTGACGCCGTGGAGGGGGCAGCTGCCCGTGCTCAGACACTGACGCCGTGGAGGGGGCAGCTGCCCGTGCTCAGACACTGACGCCGTGGAGGGGGCAGCTGCCCGTGCTCAGACACTGACGCCGTGGAGGGGGCAGCTGCCCGTGCTCAGACACTGACGCCGTGGAGGGGGCAGCTGCCCGTGCTCAGACACTGACGCCGTGGAGGGGGCAGCTGCCCGTGCTCAGACACTGACGCCGTGGAGGGGGCAGCTGCCCGTGCTCAGACACTGACGCCGTGGAGGGGGCAGCTGCCCGTGCTCAGACACTGACACCGTGGAGGGGGCAGCTGCCCGTGCTCAGACACTGACGCCGTGGAGGGGGCAGCTGCCCGTGCTCAGACACTGACACCGTGGAGGGGGCAGCTGCCCGTGCTCAGACACTGACGCCGTGGAGGGGGCAGCTGCCCGTGCTCAGACACTGACACCGTGGAGGGGGCAGCTGCCTGTGCTCAGACACTGACGTCATTTTTAAAATGCTGTCAGACCTACGGCATATTTAAATATTTAGAGAAACATTGAATGAAATTCAATAAATACATCTCTTTTGCCTCTCTCCCACCCCCCAATAACAATTAAATTAATTATTTGTTCTTCCCCACCCCCCAAAAACACTTACCTTTACCATCTGACCTTCCCCCACAAACTACACATATTTTAAACTGCAACCCTTCCCACCATCCCCTACACCCATGTCATTAATTTGACCCCATTCCCCCCCCTCCTTCGGCCCCCCCGACACTGATAAACGTACCTCCTCTCCCCACCCCACCAGTGTTGTGCCTCGTTTCCCCAGACGGAGATCCGATGTTGCGGGAGTGCTGGTTGCTGGGGTGATGATCACAGCAGGACATCAGGAGGCAACGTAACTTTATTTAAATTAATTAATTTAATTGATTTAAATATTTAAATTGCAGTCCTATCGCCGAGCGGCTGTGGGGGCGGTGCCACGAGGCCTCGCCGACACCAGCAATATATCGGGCCAGGTCCTGTTAGCGTCAAGGTCCATGGCAGGTCTCATCTGGGGACATCTTTCAGAGCCTCCACCACCACCGAACCTAACATCGTGGACTCCTTAAAATCCAACCCATCATCTACGTATCTATAGAAAATGCATTTCTCATGGAAACCGACAAAAATGTTAGCAAGAGCTGGGCCTAGAGGGGATCCCATGGCAATATCATCCATTTGGGCACAGATGATGTCATTTAGCTGAACTCAACTGCATAAGTTGCTAAGCTCATATGTTCAATTAACATTAAATGTGATTCTGCGTTTGGACAGCACTTACTGAACAATCCTGTGTGTGCTAAGAATTACACTAACAACCAATTTAAGATTATCAGTCGGGTTCACAACATGGCTCACTTATGCTTGCTAGAAGCTATATATATTCTTACGCAAGGACCTGTCCTCTGCAGACAAAAGGATCAAGATCAGTCGTTGAGCCTTTTATGAATTAAACTGAGCGTGGGCAACAATAGTTTTCTGGTGCGTTCTCCATGGCAATGCCTTGATCAGAGTCAACTTGCCAACCAATCAGCACTCTTTTCTCATGCAATATAAATTTTTGCTCCTTTTGAAATGTGGCATTCTTACATCTGTGCTGAAGAGTGAAAAATCAAAAGCTTTGACAGCATGTCTCTTCTTCAGCAAATAATGATATGGTGTCAGACAAAGCTGTTATCAGTTTCCTGTCCATTACCATTCTCAGAACAACAGTAACATTTAAACTTTCTCAATAACACCTTGGGACATTTCATTTTAAGTGCTATATAATTGCAAGTCGCTGTGTTACAGTCAGTTAGTCGAAGCATTTACCACATTATTGTTGTGATCATTTGATTTGTGTAAGTTATTTATTAACAAATTCACATGGACAGTAACACTAGTTGATCTTTCCTGGCCTTGCAGGGATTCGAAACCTATACAGTGTTGAAATCGTCTTTCTTGTTCCCAAAGACCATGATGACAGTGCAGCAGATAGCACTGAGTGGCAGAGATCAAAAAACACCACAATAAAATAGAAACCTTCAATCAGAAAAAACTGTTGTCGTTTCTCCATCCCATAATACTACAATAGGGGAACCGAACCCACAGAGCTCAACGCAAAGCACAAGAATGATGGGTTGGATTTTACGTCACACGGACAGAAGCTGGTCACAAACGTAAAAGCTTCCACCTAACCTGGGGATCCATCCCGCATTTTACAGGTCCCCGGGCTTTAACTGTTCCAAGGCGGGACTTCCACCTATTTGAGGGAGGAAGTCCCGCCTCACTGAGCTGCCGGCCAATCATCAGGCCAGCAGCTCTTAGTCCCAGCAGCGCGACCGGGAGTGGTGGCCACTGCTGGGACTGCAGCCCAACCAAGGACATGCAGCCAGGACTGCAGGTAAGTTTGGGTTGCCTCGCTGCGGTAATCGGTCGGGCCCCATGAGGCGAGGGTGGTGGTTTGGGAGGTAAGGGGGGGCATCTTGGGTCCTGGAGGTGGTTGGTGCCTGATTGTCAGGGCCCCCCTCCCCCGGAGTGGGGAGAGGACGACAACTATCACCAGGCAGCCTCTTCCGGCTCTAGGATGCCCGCTTGCCACAGGTAAAATCCCTGTGGAGGCGGACGAAGGCCCTTAAGTGTTAACTTGGGCAGTTTCAATTTTGACATAAAAAGGACAACTTAAAATATTTCACGCAGGAAGGAATTGGATTTGTGGACAGAAAGTTTCTGGTTAACACAGGAATTGTGATAATAGACCAGTGGATATGAGTCAAGATGCTGTCAGGAAGTGAGGGGAACAAATTATTCCCCAAAAATATATTGATGAAATAAAAGCAGTGGCCATTTGATGGCGATGCAGTTTGTCATATGTGTATCATTTTATTCACTGAATAAAACCAGAGGGGCCATTTAATCCAACATTTATTTAATAAAATAAAGAAATAAAACACGATTCCCCCAAAAAATTAAATAAAAGGATCATGTTTTTATTGAATAGGATTTTACTAAAATGTATAGATGAAATTAAAGGAAGATAAACCTATCTATACCATAATCCATTAATAAATAAAAGTAGCAGCTGTTATGAAATGAATTGCGCAGATTCTGGAAGAAATGTCATCAAATTGAAACTTTAACACTGGCTGGAATTTTACGCAGCAGCAGATGCCCTGCCCACTGGCTGAAAGGTCAGGGGCGAGCCCACCCCCACTGGGCCTGGAAGCCACACAGCAATTCTGCCTGTCCCAGGCCCTTCATTGGCCTCAGGTGGGACTCTGCCCCTCTGAGGCAGGATGTCCCGCCTCCAGGAGCCATCAGCCAATCAGAGGGCCAGCAGCTCCTTAGTCCCAGCAGCGCTACTTGGGAGGGATGGCCACTGCTGGAATTGCACACTGTGTGTGATGTCGCACATAGTATTGCTGAAAATAGAGACATGTTCACACAGAATCACTACAGCTCAGGAGGCCATTTGGCCCATCGTGTCCGCAGTAGCTCTCTGAAAGAGCAACCTCTTCAGAGTTATTGAAGCTTTTCGTCTTGCACTCATCAGGACAATCTGCAAGAATACCAATCTAACTGAAAGCAACAACTTTATACTGAATGAGAAGAGAGTGCTGATTGGTTGGCATGTGAACTCTGATTGGTAGAGGCGTTGCTATGGAGAATGCACCAGTTTATGGTGCCTGACAGTTAACTGCCAAGCTTTGTTTGAAATTTGAACCAGGCAGCTTGACTCTGATTGGTCAAGGCATTGCCCTGAGGAAGGAACCAGCGAATGGCTGACACTTTTTTTTTTAGCTGAAACAGGCGCAGTGCGTGTTCATATTCTTTCTATCTGCAAACAGGGCCCTGTGTATTAATATATGTAGCTTCCAGTACATGCAAATGCACCACACTGCGAGCCCGACTGACAATCTTAAATTGATTGTCAGCGTAATTCTTAGCACACTGAGGATTATTTAGCAAATGTTGTCCAATCACAGAATCACATCTAATTTTGGACACTGTGTTTTGAGTTTTGCCAGCACAGTCTGGTTGGGTACAGCCTGTACCTTGTCTGTTGCGAACAGCGGAACGGACATGTTGTTTGATATGATCCGCCAGTCTTTGGGACGTACGGCCTATATACCAAGCATCACACTGGAATTGAAATTCATTTATCACATTACTCATTTGTGTGATAGGCAGGATGTCTTTTTGGCTTGACAGCAGCATCCTGTTAGTGGCAAACACCACACGTGTTGATACTGCATAGTAGCAGCGTGAAACAGCTGGCATGTTGCGGGATTCCGAACGATGTGTCTGATTTCTGCATGCAAAGTGAATGTCTGACAGCATTGCGGGGCCTTAAGACCAACTCAAACATACACATCAGTAAACCTTAGAGGGGTGGGAATAGTCATCCTTAATAAGCGTGACTATATCAACAAAATGCATGCTAGTCTTAATGATGGTTCCAAATTTGTATCCATTGGACCTGCTGCTCAACATCACCAGACCAGCCTTGCTCAAAAGTAAACTAAACAAATGATTTAATAAAAGCAAAATACTGCAGATGCTGGAAATCTGAAATAAAAACAGAAAGAGCTGGAAATACTCAGCAGGTCTGGAAGCATCTGTGGAGAGAGAAGCAGAGTTAACGTTTCAGGTCAGTGACCCTTCATCAGGACTGGCAAAGGTTAGAAATGTAATAGGTTTTAAGCAAATAAAGCAGGGGTGGGGCAAGAGATAACAAAGGGAAAGTGTTGATAGGGCAGCGAGTCACAGAGAATAACTGACCAGTTTTGGTGACTGCAGCTTGACAGTAGCGAAGGTGCGAGAGCGAGCTTACAGCTGGGAAGTCAATTTCAGTGTAAGTTTAAAAGTGAATTCCCTTTTGTTTTCGGAGGACCAGGTGACTGCTGGGTAAGTAGAAACTATATATTTGGGTGGTGGCTGTACCCGAGACACTACACGTGTAGTGTCTCCCACCCACCCTCCTCCTCTAACCAAAAAAAAAAGGAGTCTGTTGTGTTGATAAGGTAAGCTTTTTATTTAAGAAGTTCTGTCCATTGGATTGCTAACCTGACAAGTTCTGACATTTTTTTTTGGTTTTTCAGTAGATTTGTTGGGAATTTAGAATAGTGGGAATGGAGGTGAAGGCAGTTGTATGTTCCTCCTGCAGAATGTGGGAGGTAAGGGTCGCCAAGAGTGTCCCTGCTGACTGCATCTGCGGGAAGTGCACCCAACTCCAACTCCTCGAGAACCGCGTTAGTGAACTGGAGCTGGAGCTGGGTGAACTTCGGATCATTCGGGAGGCGGAGGGGATTATTGAGAGGAGTTATAGGGAGGTAGTCACACCTCAGGTAAAAGAAGAAGGTAGATGGGTTACCGTCAGGGGAAGGAGAGGGAACCAGCAGGCAGTGCAGGGATCCCCTGTGGCCGTTTCCCTCAACAACAGGTATGCCGTTTTGGATACTGTTGCGGGGGACGACTTACCAGGGGTAACCAATGGGGTACAGATATCTGGCACAGAGTCTGTCCCTGTTGCTCAGAAGGGAAGGGGGAAGAGGAGCAGAGCATTAGTCATTGGGGACTCCATAGTTAGGGGAACAGATAGGAGGTTCTGTGGGAACGAGAGAGACTCACGGTTGGTATGTTGCCTCCCAGGTGCCAGGGATCGTGATGTCTCGGATCGTGTTTTTGGGATCCTTAAGGGTGAGGGGGAGCAGCCCCAAGTCGTGGTCCACATAGGCACCAACGACATAGGTAGGAAGAGAGATGGGGATTTAAGGCAGAAATTCAGGGAGCTAGGGTGGAAGCTTAGAGCGAGAACAAACAGAGTTGTTATCTCTGGGTTGTTGCCCGTGCCACGTGATAGCGAAGCGAGGAATAGGGAGAGAGAGGAGTTGAACACGTGGCTGCAGGGATGGTGTAGGAGGGAGGGTTTTGGTTTCCTGGATAATTGGGGCTCTTTCTAGGGTAGGTGGGACCTCTATAAACAGGATGGTCTTCACCTGAACCAGAGGGGTACCAATATCCTTGGGGGGGGCGATTTGCTAGTGCTCTTCGGGGGGGTTTAAACTAATTCAGCAGGGGAATGGGAACCAAAATTGTAGTTCCAGTGTACAGGATGTTGAGAGTAGTGAGGTCAGGGATAAGGTTACAAGGACGCAAGAGGGCACTGGCAAGCAAGAACTTGGTTTAAAGTGTGTCTACTTCAACGCCAGGAGCATCCGGAATAAGGTGGGTGAGCTTGCAGCATGGGTTGGTACCTGGGATCTCGATGTAGTGGCCATTTCGGAGACATGGGGAGAGCAGGGGCAGGAATGGATGTTGCAGGTTCCGGGATTTAGATGTTTCAGTAAGAACAGAGAAGATGGTAAAAGAGGGGGGGGTGTGGCATTGTTAATCAAGGAGAGTATTACAGCGGCAGAAAGGACATTTGAGGACTCGTCTACTGAGGTAGTATGGGCCGAGGTTAGAAACAGGAGAGGTGAGGTCACCCTGTTGGGAGTCTTTTATAGACCTCCAAATAGTTCCGGAGATGTAGAGGTAAGGATAGCGAAGATGATTCTCGACAGGGGCGAGAGTAACAGGGTAGTTGTTATGGGGGACTTTAACTTTCCAAATATCGACTGGAAATACTATAGTTCGAGTACTTTAGATGGGTCTGTTTTTGTCCAGTGTGTGCAGGAGGGTTTTCTGACACAGTATGTAGACAGGCCAACCAGGGGCGATGCCACATTGGATTTGGTACTGGGAAATGAACCCGGCCAGGTGTTAGATTTAGATGTAGGTGAGCACTTTGGTGAGAGTGATCACAATTCATTTAGGTTTACCTTAGCGATGGGCAGGGACAGGTATATACCGCAGGGCAAAAGTTACAGCCGGGGGAAATGAAATTGTGATGCGATTAGGCAAGATTTAGTATGCGTAGGATGGGGAAGGAAACTGCAGGGGATGGGAACAATCGAAATGTGGAGCTTATTCAAGGAGCTGCTACTGCGTGTCCTTGATAAGTATGTACCTGTCAGGCAGGGAGGAAGTTGTCGAGCGAGGGAGCCGTGGTTTACTAAAGAAGTTGAAGCGCTTGTCAAGAGAAAGAAGAAGGCTTATGTTAGGATGAGACGTGAAGGCTCAGTTATAGCGCTTGAGAGTTACAAGCTAGCCAGGAAGGATCTAAAGGGAGAGCTAAGAAGAGCAAGGAGAGGACACGAGAAGTCATTGGCGGATAGGATCAGGGAAAACCCTAAGGCTTTCTGTAGGTATATCAGGAATAAAAGAATGACTAGAGTTAGATTAGGGCCAATCAAGGATAGTAGTGGGAAGTTGTGTGTGGAATCAGAGGAGGTAGGGGAAGAGTTAAATGAATATTTTGCGTCAGTATTTACAGTAGAGAAAGAAAATGTTGTCGAGGAGAATACTGAGATTCAGGCTACTAGGCTAGATGGGATTGAGATTCACAAGGAGGAGGTGTTATCAATTTTGGAAAGTGTGAAAATAGATAAGTCCCCTGGGCCAGATGGGATTTATCCTAGGATTCTCTGAGAAGCCAGGGAGGAGATTGCAGAGCCTTTGTCCTTGATCTTTATGTCGTCATTGTCGACAGGAATAGTGCCGAAAGACTGGAGGATAGCAAATGTTGTCCCCTTGTTCAAGAAGGGGAGTAGAGACAGCTCTGGTAATTATAGACCTGTGAGCCTTACTTCGGTTGTGGGTAAAATGTTGGAAAAGGTTATAAGAGACAGGATTTATAATCATCTTGAAAAGAATAAGTTCATTAGCGATAGTCAGCATGGTTTTGTGACGGGTAGGTCGTGCCTCACAAACCTTAATGACTTTTTCAAGAAGGTGACCAAACAGGTGGATGAGGGTAAAGCAGTGGATGTGGTGTATATGGATTTCAGTAAGGCGTTTGATAAGGTTCCCCATGGTAGGCTATTGCAGAAAATATGGAAGTATGGGGTTGAAGGTGATTTAGAGCTTTGGATCAGAAATTGGCTAGCTGAAAGAAGACAGAGGGTGGTGGTTGATGGCAAATGTTCATCCTGGAGTTTAGTTACTAGTGGTGTACCGCAAGGATCTGTTTTGGGGCCATTGCTGTTTGTCATTTTTATAAATGACCTGGAAGAGGGTGTAGAAGGGAGGGTTAGTAAATTTGCAGATGACACTAAGGTCGGTGGAGTTGTGGATAGTGCCGAAGGATGTTGTAGGGTACAGAGGGACATAGATAGGCTGCAGAGCTGGGCTGAGAGATGGCAAATGGAGTTTAATGCGGAAAAGTGCGAGGTGATTCACTTTGGAAGGAGTAACAGGAATGCAGAGTACTGGGCTAATGGGAAGATTCTTGGTAGTGTAGATGAACAGAGAGATCTTGGTGTCCAGGTGCATAAATCCATGAAGGTTGCTACCCAGGTTAATAGGGCTGTTAAGAAGGCATATGGTGTGTTAGCTTTTATTAGTAGGGGGATCGAGTTTCGGAGCCACGAGGTCATGCTGCAGCTGTACAAAACTCTGGTGAGACCGCACCTGGAGTATTGCGTGCAGTTCTGGTCACCGCATTATAGGAAGGATGTGGAAGCTATGGAAAGGGTGCAGAGGAGATTTACTAGGATGTTGCCTGGTATGGAGGGAAGGTCTTACGAGGAAAGGCTGAGGGACTTGAGGTTGTTTTCGTTGGAGAGAAGGAGGAGGAGAGGTGACTTAATAGAGACATATAAGATAATCAGAGGGTTAGATAGGGTGGATAGTGAGAGTCTTTTTCCTCGGATGGTGATGGCAAACACAAGGGGACATAGCTTTAAGTTGAGGGGTGATAGATATAGGACAGATGTCAGAGGTAGTTTCTTTACTCAGAGAGTAGTAGGGGCGTGGAACGCCCTGCCTGCAACAGTAGTAGACTCGCCAACTTTAAGGGCATTTAAGTGGTCATTGGATAGACATATGGATGAAAATGGAATAGTGTAGGTCAGATGGTTTCACAGGTCGGCGCAACATCGAGGGCCGAAGGGCCTGTACTGCGCTGTAATGTTCTAATTCTAATTCTAAATTCTAATTCTAAAAGATGCATGGGAACACCACCACCTGAAAGTTCCCCTCCAAGTCACCTGACTTGGAACTATATCACCGTTCCTTCACTGTCGCTGGGTCAAAATCCTGGAACTCCCTTCCTAACTGCACTGTCGGTTTACTTACCCCACATGGACTGCAGCGGTTCAAGAAGGCAGCTCACCACCACCTTCCCAGGTCCGGATGGGATCTATCCCAGGTTACTGAGGGAGGCGAGAGAGGAAATAGCTGGGGCCTTAACAGATATCATTGCAGCATCCTTAAGCACTGGTGAGGTCCCTGAGGACTGGAGAATTGCTAATGTTGTCCCCTTGTTTAAGAAGGGTAGCAGGGATAATCCAGGTAATTATAGACCGGTGAGCCTGACGTCAGTGGTAGGGAAGCTGCTGGAGAAGATACTGAGGGATAGGATCTATTCCCATTTGGAAGAAAATGGGCTTATCAGTGATAGGCAACATGGTTTTGTGCAGGGAAGGTCATGTCTTACCAACTTAATAGAATTCTTTGAGGAAGTGACAAAGTTGATTGATGAGGGAAGGGCTGTAGATGTCATATACATGAACTTCAGTAAGGTGTTTGATAAGGTTCCCCATGGTAGGTTGATGGAGAAAGTGAAGTCGCATGGGGTCCAGGGTGTACTAACTAGATGGATAAAGAACTGGCTGGGCAACAGGAGACAGAGAGTAGCAGTGGAAGGGAGTTTCTCAAAATGGGCGCAGGCTTGGAGGGCCGAAGGGCCTGTTCCTGTGCTGTAATTTTCTTTGTTCTTTGTTCTCAAGGGTAATTAGGGATGGGCAATAAATGCTAGCCTGGTCAGCAAGCCCCACATCCCATGAATGAATTTTTAAAAAGCTGAACGTTAACTCTGCTTCTCTCTCCTCAGATGCTGCCAGACCTGCTTAGTATTTCCAGCATTTTTTGTTTTTATTATACTAAAAAAATGCTTGCTGTACTTGTGTAAGAGCAATGAGCTGCCGGGTGATATATATGACTGGGCCATCCTCATGGCTCGCTGTGTCCGCATGTTTATGGGCAGCACAGTGGTGCAGTGGTTAGCACCGCAGCCTCACAGCTCCAGGGACCCAGGTTCAATTCTGGGTACTGCCTGTGTGCAGTTTGCAAGTTCTCCCTGTGTCTGCGTTGGTTTTTGCCGGGTACTCCGGTTTCCTCCCACCTCCAAAGACTTGCAGGTGATAGGTAAATTGCCCCTAGTGTAGGTAGGTGGTAGGGAATATGGGATTACTGTCGGGTTAGTCTAAATGGGTGGTTGTAGGTCAGCACAGACTCGGTGGGCCGAAGGGCTGTATCAGTGCTGTATCTCTAATAACTAATAATAAAATATGTATGGGCTGCCCAAGACACACAAAAGTGATGTCCCTCTATGCCCTATTATCTATGACTGGTTCTGCACAACATGAACTGGCCAAATGGTTGGGCGAATTGTTACAACCAGTTTTGAGCAAGTTCTCCACATACACAGTGAAGGATTCCTTCACATTTGCATATCGATAGTAATGCCGTGTCCATGTGCTCATTTGATATTACTAGCCTATTCACCAATGTATCACTCAAGGAAGCCATAGATATTTCTGCTACAGCACTACATCATGGCGATCTAGACATGACACTATTGCGTGAATCAGTACTCACTGATTTTATGAACTCGGCAACTCACGCAGTTGAGTTCAGTTTTACCGACACCATGTATGCCCATATAGATGGTGTTGCCATGGGATCCCCTCCTGGCCCAGCTCTCACAAACATCTTTGTTGGGTTCCATGAGAAACGTGTCTTCGAGGGAATGACACCTAACCTCCTACCATTCCATATTTCCGATATGCAGATGATAACTTTTCTATATGTGAATCCGCAGCTGCATGAAATAATTTCCTTACATGCCTTTCTTTTTTTATTATTCATTCATGGGATGTGGGAGTTGCTGGCCAGGTCAGTATTTATTGCCCATCCCTAATTGCCCTTGAGAAGGTGGTGGTGAGCTGCCTTCTTGAACCGCTGCAGTCCATGTGGGGTAGGTACACCCACAGTGCTGTTAGGAAGGGAGTTCTAGGATTTTGGCCCAGCTACAGTGAGGGAACGGCGATTTAGTTCCAAGTCAGGATGGTGTGTGACTTGGAGGGGAACTTGCAGGTGGTGATGTTCCCATGTATTTGCAGCCCTTGCCCTTCTAGTTGGCAGAGGTTGCGGGTTTGGAAGGTGCTGTCTAAGGAGCCTTGGTGCATTGCTGCAGTGCATCTTGTAGATGGTACACACTGCTGCCACTGTGCGTCGGTGGTGGAGGGAGTGAATGTTTGTAGATGGGGTGCCAATCAAGTGGGCTGCTTTGTCCTGGATGGTGTCGAGCTTCTTGTGTGTTGTTGGAGCTGCACCCATCCAGGCAAGTGGAGAGTATTCCATCACACTCCTGACTTGTGCCTTGTAGATGGTAGACAGGCTTTGGAGAGTCAGGAGGTGAGTTACTCACCGCAGGATTCCTAGCCTCTGACCTGCTCTTGTAGCCATGGTATTTATATGACTACTCCAGTTCAATTTCTGGTTAATGATAATCCCCAGGATGTTGATAGTGGGGGATTCAGCGATGGTAATGCCATTGAATGTCAAGGGGAGATGGTTAGATTCTCTCTTGTTGGAGATGGTCATTGCCTGGCACTTGTGTGGCGCGAATGTTACTTGCCACCTATCAGCCCAAGCCTGGATATTGTCCAGGTCTTGCTGCATTTCTACATGGAATGCTTCAGTATCTGAGGAGTCGTGAATTGTGCTGAACATTGTGCAATCATCAGCGAACATCTCCACTTCTGACCTTATGATTGAAGGAAGGTCATTGATGAAGCAGCTGAAGATGGTTGAGCCTTGGACTACCCTGAGGAACTCCTGCAGTGATGTCCTGGAGCTGATTGACCTCCAACAACCACAACCATCTTCCTTTGCGCTAGGTATGACTCCAACCAGCGGAGAGTATTCCCGCTGATTCCCATTGACTCCAGTTTTGCTCGGGCTTCTTGATGCCACACTCGGTCAAATGCTGCCTTGATGTCAAGAGCACTCTCACTTCAGCTCTTTTGTCCATGTTTGAACCAAGGCTGTAATGAGATCTGGAGCTGAGTGGCCCTGGTGGAACCCAAACTGAGTGTCACTGAGCAGGTTATTGCTGAGCAAGTTATGCTTGATGGCACTGTTGACAACACCTTCCAACACTTTACTGATGATCGACAGTAGACTGATGGGGTGGTAATTGGCCGGGTTGGACTTGTTCTGCTATTTGTGTACAGGACATACCTAGGCAATTTTCCACATTGCTGGGTGGATGCCGGTGTTGCAGCTGTACTAGAACAGCTTGGCTAGATATGCGGCAAGTTCTGGAGCACAGATCTTCAGTGCTATTGCCGGAATGTTGTCAGGGCCCATAGCCTTTGCAGTATCCAGTGCCTTCAGTCATTTCTTGATATCACGCGGAGTGAATTGAATTGGCTGAAGACTGGCATCTATGATGCTGGGGACTTCAGGAGGAGGCCGAGATGGATCATCCACTTGGTACTTCTGGCTGAAGATTAAAGTCATAGAGTCGTAGAGTTATACAGCACAGAAACAGGCTCTTCGACCCATCGTATTTGTGCCGGCCATCCAGCACCCAACTATTCTAGTCCCATTTTCCAGCACTTGCCCCGTAGCCTTGTATGCTATGGCGTTTCAAGTGCTCATTCAAAAACTTCTTAAATGTTGTGAGGGTTCCTGCCTCCACCACATCTTCAGGCAGTGCGTTCCAGATTCTAACCACCCTCTGGATGAAAAAATCTTTCCTCAAATCCCCCCTAAACCTCCTGCCCCTTACCCTAAATCTATGCCCCCAGTTGTTGACCCCTCCGCTAAGGGAAAAAGTTTCTTCCTATCTAACCTCTCAATGCCCCTCATAATTTTGTATACCTCAATCATGTCCCCCCTCATCCTTCTCTGCTCTAAGGAAAACAACCCTAGCCTTTTCAGTCTCTCTTCATAGCTGAAATGCTCCAGCCCAGGCAACATCCTGGTGAATCTCCTCTGCACCTTCTCCAGTGCAATCACATCCTTCCTATAGTGTGGTGCCCAGAACTGTACACAGTACTCCAGCTGTGGCCGAACTAGTGTTTTATACAGCTCCACCATAACCTCCCTGCTCTAATATTCTATGCCTCGGCAAATAAAGGCAAGTATCCCATATGCCTTCCTAACCACCTTATCTACCTGTGCTGCTGCCTTCAGTGATCTATGGACAAGTACACCAAGGTCTCTCTGACCCACTGTACATCTTAGGGTCCTACCATCCATTGTATATTCCCTTGCCTTGTTAATCCTTCCAAAATGCATCACCTCACCCTTTTCAGGATTAAATTCCATTTGCCACTGCTCCGCCCATCTTACCAGCCCATCTATATCTCCCTGTAATCTAAGGATTTCCTCCTCACCATTTACAACACCACCTATTATCATGTCATCTGCGAACTTACTGATCATACCTCCTATATTCACGTCTAAATCATTAATGCACACTACAAACAGCAAGGGTCCCAGCACCGATCCCTGTGGTACACCACCGGTCACAGGCTTCCACTCGCAAAAACAACCCTCGACCATCACCCTCTGCCTCCTGCCACCAAGCCAATTTTGGATCCAATTTGCCAAATTGTCCTGGATCCCATGGGCTCTTACCTTCTTTACCAATCTCCCATGCGGGACCTTATCAAAAGCCTTCCTGAAATCCATGTAGACTACATCTACTGCTTTACCCTCATCGACACATCTAGTCACCTCCTCGAAAAATTCAATCAAGTTAGTTAGACACTATCACCCCTGACAAAGCCATGCTGACTATCCCTGATTAATCCCTGCCCCTCCAAGTGGAGATTAATCCTGTCCCTCAGAATTTTTTCCAATATTTTCCCAATCACTGATGTTTGACTCACTGGCCTGTAATTACCTGGTTTATTCCTGCTACCCTTCTTGAATAATGGTACCACATTCGCTGTCCTCCAATCCTCTGGCTCCTCTCCTGAGGCCAGAGAGGATTTGAAAATTTGTGTCAGAGCCCCTGCTATCTCCTCCCTTACCTCACATAACAGCCTGGGAGACATCTCATCTGGGCCTGGGGATTTATCCAATTTTAAGCCTGCTGAAACAGCTAATATTTCCTCCCTTTCAATGCTCATATGTTCAAGTATATCACAATCCCCCTCCCTGATCGCTACACCTACATCGTCCTTCTCCATAGTGAACACAGATGAAAAGTAATCATTTAAAACATTACCTATGTCCCCAGACTCCACACAAAGATTGCCACGTTGGTCCCTAATGGGCCTTACTCTTTCCCTGGTTATCCTCACCCTTAATATACTTATAAAATGCCTTGGAATTTTCCTTTATCTTGCCCACCAGTGTTTTTTCATGTCCCCTCTTCGCTCTCCTAATTACTTTTTTAAGTACCCCCCTACACTTTCTATACTCCTCTAGTGCCTCTGCTGTTTTCAGCACTTGGGATCTGCCGTAAGCCTCCTTTTTCTTCTGATCCGATCCTCCATATCCCTTGACATCCAGGGTTCCCTGGGCCTGTTTGTCCTACCCTTCACCTTAACGGGAACATGTTAGCTCTGAACTCTCACTATTTCCTCTTTGAATGACTCCCACTGGTCTGATGTAGACTTTCCTACAAGTAGCTGCTCCCTTTGGCCAGATCCTGTTTTATCATATTGAAATCGGCCTTCCCCCAATTCAGTACCTTTATTTCCGGTCCCTCTTTGTCCTTTTCCATAACTAACTTAAATCTTACAGAGTTATGGTCACTATCCCCAAAATGCTCCCCCACTGACACTTCTACCACTTCATTCCCTAGGATTAGGTCCAGTACTGCCCCTTCTCTTGTAAAAGCTCTCCTGTATGCATTTTAAGAATTCCGCCTCTTTTAAGCCTTTTGCACTAAGACTATCCCAGTTAATATTGGGGAAGTTGAAATCCCCTACTATTATTACCCTATTATTTTTACACCTCTCAGAGATTTGCCGACATATCTGCTCCTTTATCTCTCCCTGACTGTTTGGAGGCCTGTAGTACACTCCCAGCCAAGTGATTGCCCCCCTTTTTGTTTTTCAGTTCTATCCAAATGGCCTCATTTGAGGAACCTTCTAAGATGTCATCCTTCCTTACTGCAGTAATTGATTCCTTGATCAACAGTGCAATACCACCTCCTCTTTTATCCCCTCCCCTGTCGCGCCTGAAGATTCTATACCCTGGAATATTGAGCTCCCAGTCCTGTCCCTCCATCAACCATGTCTCTGTGATCGCAATAATATCATAATCCCATGTGTTAATCAACGCCCTCAATTCATCTGCCTTATAGTAAGACTCCTTGCATTGAAATAGATGCAATCCAACCTTGCATTTTTCTCTTGTGCCTTAACAGGTCTATATTTGCTCTGCCTTCCAGACAGACTCACTTTCTGTTCTATATTACCCCCTACTGTACCTCCACTCTGTATCCCATCCCGGTTCAGGTACAACCTGTCCAACTTGTGCAGGTCCCACCTTTGCCAGAAACAGACCCAGTGATCCAGGAACCTAAAGCCCTCCCTCCTGCAACATCTCCTCAGCCACGCATTCATCTGCTCTATCCTCCTATTCCTATACTCACCAGTACGTGGCATCGGGAGTAATCCAGAGATTACAACCTTAGAGGTCCTGCTTTTTAATCTGCTACCTAGCTCCCTAAATTTTTATTGCAGGACCTCATCCCTTTTTCTACCTATGTCGTTGGTACCAATGTGTAGCATCACCTCTGGCTGTTCACCCTCCCCCTTCAGAATGTCCTGCAGCCGCTCCATGACATCCTTGACCCTAGCACCAAGGAGGCAACATACCATCCTGGAGTCACGTTTGCGGCCACAGAAACGCCTATCTGCACCCCTTACGATAGAATCCCTTATTACTATAGTTCTTCCACCCCTTTTTCTCCCCTGCTGTGCAGCAGAGCCATCCTTGGTGCCACGGACCTGGCTGTTGCTGCTTTCCCCTGGGAGGCCATCTCCCCCCAACCGTATCCAAAGCAGTATATCTGTTTGAGAGGGGGATGGTCACAGGGGACTCCTGCACTTACTACTCCACCTGGTGCTCACCCATCCCTTTTCTGCCTGTGCTGCCATTACCTGCACTGTGACCCCCTCTCTAAACATGCCAACCACGACGTCCTCAGCATCGTGGATGCTCCCTCCACAGTGAATCCACCCGCAGCTCTAGCTCCGTAATACGGGTAGTCAGTAGCTGCAGATGGATACACTTCTTGCACACATGGTTGTCAGGGACACTGGATTTTCCACATAGTGCAGGAGGAACATATCACGGGGCTGAGCTCTCCTGTCATGACTTACCCTTAGATTAATCAGTTATTCAAAGAACAAAGAACAGTACAGCACAGGAACAGGCCATTCGGCCCTCCAAGACTGCGCCGATCTTGATGCCTGCCTAAACTAACACCTTCTGCACTTCCGGGGCCCATATCTCTCTATTCCCATTCTATTCATATATTTGTCAAGATGCCTCTTAAACGTCGCTATCGTACCTGCTTCCACCACCTCCCCCGGTAACAAGTTCCAGGCACTCACCACCCTCTGTGTAAAGAACTTGCCTCGCACATCCCCTCTAAACTTTGCCCCTCTCACCTTAAACCTATGTCCCCTAGTAACTGACTCTTCCACCCTGGGAAAAAGCTTCTGACTATCCACTCTGTCCATGCCGCTCATAACTTTGTAAACCTCTATCATGTCGCCCCTCCACCTCCGTCGTTCCAGTGAAAACAATCCGAGTTTATCCAACCTCTCCTCATAGCTAATACCCTCCAGACCAGGCAACATCCTGGTAAATCTCTTCTGTACCCTCTCCAAAGCCTCCACGTCCTTCTGGTAGTGTGGCGACCAGAATTGCACGCAATATTCTAAGTGTGGCCTAACTAAGCAACATGACTTGCCAATTTTATACTCTATGCCCCGACCGATGAAGGCAAGCATGCTGTATGCCTTCTTGACTACCTTATCCACCTGCGTTGCCACTTTCAGTGACCTGTGGACCTGTACGCCCAGATCTCTCTGCCTGTCAATACTCCTAAGGGTTCTGCCATTTACTGTATACCTCCCACCTGCCTTAGACCTTCGAAAATGCATTACCTCACATTTGCCCGGATTAAACTCCATCTGCCATTTCTCCGCCCAAGTCTCCAACCGATCTATATCCTGCTGTATCCTCTGACAATCCTCATCATTATCCGCAACTCCACCAACCTTTGTGTCGTCCGCAAACTTACTAATCAGACCAGCTACATTTTCCTCCAAATCATTTATATATACTACAAAGAGCAAAGGTCCCAGCACTGATCCCTGCAGAACACCACTAGTCACATCCCTCCATTCAGAAAAACACCCATCCACTGTTACCCTCTGTCTTCTGTGACCGAGCCAGTTCTGTATCCATCTTGCCAGCTCACCTCTGATCCCGTGTGACTTCACCTTTTGTACCAGTCTGCCATGCGGGACCTTGTCAAAGGCTTTACTAAAGTCCATATAGACAACATCCACCGCCCTTCCCTCATCAATCATCTTCGTCACTTCCTCAAAAAACTCGATCAAATTAGTAAGACACGACCTCCCCTTCACAAAACCATGCTGCCACTCGCTAATAAGTTTGTTTGTTTCCAAATAGGAGTAAATCCTGTCCCGAAGAATCCTCTCTAATAGTTTCCCTACCACTGACGTAAGGCTCACTGGCCTACAATTTCCTGGATTATCCTTGCCACGCTTCTTAAATAAAGGAACAACATTGGCTATTCTCCAGTCCTCTGGGACCTCACCTGTAGCCAATGAGGATACAAAGATTTCTGTCAAGGCCCCAGCAATTTCTTCCCTTGCCTCCCTCAGTATTCTAGGGTAGAGCCCATCAGGTCCTGGGGACTTATCTACCTTAATGCTTTGCAAGACACGCAACACCTCCTCCTTTTTGATAATGAGATGACTGAGACTATCTACACTCCCTTCCCTAGGCTCATCATCCACCAAGTCCTTCTCTTTGGTGAATGCTGTTGCAAAGTACTCATTTAGCACCTCGCCCATTTCCTCTGGCTCCACACATAGATTCCCATCTCTGTCCTTGAGTGGGCCAACCCTTTCCCTGGTTGCCCTCTTGCTCTTTATATACATATAAAAAGCCTTGGGATTTTCCTTAATCCTGTTTGCCAATGACTTTTGAAAAAATACTAATTACACTTGGGGTCTTGTTCTACTCCAAACACTACCCAGTACAATCTAAAGTTCTTAATAAATTACTCTAATTTAAGTAGTACTACTCACCTTATCACTTGAGGTTTTTAAAAAAAAATTCCCCTTTTTTAAGCAATTTAAATACACTAACAGCTGTTACTTACCCAACCTTGCAGAATTCCCGTAACGTCACTGTTCGTTTATTTTTCCTTTTTTCAAGTCTCAGTGCACGCTGAGAGACACAGGGAGTGAGCCACCACTCCGGATCAGCTTCCACACTGGTCCGCCAGCCGCTGTTCCACTCCCAGATTGTTGCAAATGCTTCAGTCTTATCCTTCGCACTGATGTGCTGGGCTCCCCCATCATTGAGGATGGGGATATTTGTGGAGCCACCTCCTCCAGTGCGTTGTTTAATTGTCCACCACCATTCACAATTGGATGTGGCTAATAGGCTCCATCCTGCGCTCAAATTCACCTTTGAAATGGAGCAGTCAAATGAGCTCTGTTTCCTTGACGTACTAGTTGAGAAATCTGCTAAGCGGTTCTCTACCACGGTCTACTGCAAACCTACCTTCACTGGTCAATACACGCGTTGGGATTCCTACAGTTCCACGTGCTATAAGATTGGCCTTATCGGCAACCTTGTAAATAGGGTCCAAGCCGTTTGCTCACCATGCAAGCTTGATGCTGAAATAGAACGAATCAAAGACATCCTGCGTGACAATGGCTACCCTGATCAGATCATTTCTCACTGTATATCGCACAAACTTATGAACGGACTAAGGCCATCATTTTCAGCCCTGAAATGTGCCCAGTCTACCTCAAATTACTCTGGAAGGGTAATGTATCCCAAAAATTCAAGCAACAGGTGAAGCTAGCAGTTTCATGCAGTAGCAACACATGTAGTGTTCATCACTAACAGGATGCTGCTGTCAAACCAGAAAGACATCCTGCCTATCACACAAATGAGTAATATGATAAATGAATTTCAATTCCAGTGTGATGCTCGGTATATAGGCCGTACGTCCCAAAGACTGGCGGATCATATCAAACAACATGTCCCTTCTGCTGTGCACAGCAGGCAAGGTACAGGCCGTACCCAACCAGTCTGTGCTTGCAAAACTCAAAACACAGTGTCCAAAATTAGGTGTGATTCTGTGATTGGACAACATTTGCTGAATAATCCTCAGTGTGCTAAGAATTTTGCTCTCAACTAATTTAAGCTCGCGGTGTGTCACATTTGCATATACTGGAAGCTACATATATTAATACACAGGGCCCTGTTCTTTGCAGACAGAAAGAACATGTACACACATTGCACCTGTTTCAGTTGAATAAAATAAGTGACAGCCATTCGCTGGTTCCTTCTTCGGGGCAATGCCTTGACCAATCAGAGTCAAGCTGCCTGGTTTAAATTTTAAACAAAGCTTGGCAGTTAACTGTCAGTCACCGTAAACTGGTGCATGCGCCATGGCAACGCCTCCACCAATCAGAGTTCACTTGCCAACCAATCAGCACTCTCTTCTCATGCAGTATACGTTATTTTCCCTTACATTGGTTATTCTTGTGTAACGTCCTGATGAGTGCAAGACGAAGAGCTACGACAACAAGTCTCTATTTTCCGCAATACTCAAGTTCTGTATTACTAAACGACAATTTAAAAACTTTTGTACGCAGTGAATGGTTAGGATCCAGAATGCACTGTCTGAGTGTGTGGTGGAGGCCAATAAAATTGGGACTTTCAAAACAGAACTGAATAAGAACCTGAAGGGGAAAATAGGGCTACAGGGGAAGGGCAAAGGAGTGGAACTAGCTAAATTGCACTCACAGAGAGACAACATTGGCTCGATGGGCCAAAATGCCTCCTTCTGAGGTGCAACAATTCTATAATCTATGGGCTGGACTTTACCCACCCCTCGACGTTGGGGTCATGACGGGGCGGGGTCCCGGAAAATACTTCCAGGAGAGGCCCGCCACTATCCGTGATTCTGAGAAGGCCACACCCCATATTACCGGCGGTGGCGGGACCTCGGTACGGCACCCCAATTACCATGTGCAAATCGTTATTTAACCCTTTCCTGATTATGCATCCCGCTGCCTCTCACTCCACAGTTCCCCATTTTTCGGTGAATGGGCAGCTGTCACAGTGGGACAGCAGATGTAGGAGAGATCGCAGACAGTGCAGGCAAGTCTGGATAGACGTGTCTCAACTCTGTATAATTGAAGGGAGGTGGGAGGGGGGAATGGCATTACTGGGGGCACAGCTCTGCAGGCATGATGGGAGGTACTGCGTACTCTCCCTCCATAAACGGTGGCCGTTCTTCGCCATTGTTTGTTTGTGTGAGTGATGGAGCAATGGCACTCCAGTCACCCTGTGTGTGGGGAGGCTGCCAGAAACAGTCAGCGTGTAAAGGTTATCTGGCTGATGGGCAATTGATGCAGCTGTTACAAACTGAATGTGGTCATGCTGTGCCACCCAGTGTGAGCTAAGACGGGCAATGCCATACCACGCCAAATAGGGCTACAGGGGAAGGGCATGAAAGCACCTGATGTACCAATCAACATCAATGCCTGCCCTGTTAGGAACCTTCGAAGAAGTGAAGGAACCGAGTTTAATTGTAACTTGGAGATGGGGATGGTTCATCCACTATTATTTATTATCTATTATTTGATCCACTTCTCGTGAGGATCCATATGCACCGCAGGTAAAACCAGCAGTCTGGTGCAGCCCCTGGTCATGATCAGCAGCAGTTCTCAAGGAGAGTTCACCACTATAGATCACCACGCATCTATCAGGTCATGACATACCTGCAGATGTCAGAGCGCCAGTGTCAGAGGTGACAGCGGATGTCAAGAGAGGTGGTGATCCAGCTCTGTGCCCTGCTTAATGATGAGCTGCAGCCAATGGGCTTCGGTGGACATCCTATGCCTGTGGCCCTCAAAGTGACAGCGGCTATTAAATTTTACGCCTCTGCATCATTTCGGGGGCCCACCATAGACCTTTGTGGGTCACACAGTCAGCAGTGCACTGCTGCATCAGGGAGGTCATCGATGCCCTGTACTGGAGGGCCGATTTCTATGTCTGCTTCAGGATGGACCCTGGGAGCCAGGCCCAGAGGGCTGTCGGATTTGGCTCCATCGCGGGATTCCCACAAGTGCGAGCAGTCATAGACTGCACCCATGTGGCCACCAAGGCTCCCGCTGGGCGAGCAGCTGCATATGTAAACAGTAAGGGTTTCCACTCAATCAACGTACAGTTGGTATGTGACCACCGGAAATGCTTAATGCAAATCTGTGCCCTCTTTCCAGGCAGCTGCCATGACATCTCCATCCTGTCAGTCCCAGATGCTGCTGTTGTTCACTGAAGTGGCTCAGATTGAGGGGTGGCTTCTTGGAGATAAGGACTAACCCTTGCAGACATGGCTCCTGACACCAGTGAGAAACACCACCACTGCTGCAGAGCAGAGATACAACGCCAGCCACGGAGCTACAAGAGCCACCATTGAGCAGGCGATCAGCATGCTGAAAATGCACTTCCGCTGTCTGGATAGGTCGGGTGATGCCCTGCAGTATGAGCCAAAAAGGGCAGCTTGTTTCATTTCTGTTTTCTGTGCTCTGCACAACTATGCACTCAATAGGAGGGAGACCTTGCATGATGAGGAGAGACGTCAGCAGGAATCCTCCTTAGACTATGAGGACGCTGAGGACTTACAGCAAGAAAGGTGCATGGGAGGGCAGAGGGCACCCAGGTTCCACTCTTAGGGCAACTAGTGAGCTAAGGACGTACAGCAGCAGCTTATCAAACAAAGGTTCTCTGTTCCATAGGAACCGAGATAAGCTCTGCAAGACACACAACACCCTCATCCACCTGTTCTGCAGCAGTCCACATCTGCGACACCTTTGTCTCAACCATTAGAGGCACCAGCAGACTGAGCCATTGTCCATATTACTGCATCCGTGGAGACGCACATGTGTAATACTGACATGGCAATGACGTCATTGCATACATTGGCATTCCTGAAACACCAATGATGAAAAGGGATGATACACGGGTGGTACATGCTGGCACACATCATTCACACAGAAAAAAGGACACACATGTTAGTGAAGAACATTTCATGAAGTACTTACTTACATTGTCATGACACCCATGCATTCCCATTTGTCTTAGTGTGTTTTCTTTAATCGCTGGCAGATGCTCCTTCGCAGTGCCACATCTGCACTAGCAGCCTGACTGGAGGAAGATTGCTGCTCAGAATACCCTTTGGCAGTGGATGACTTTGGCGGTCGTCCCCTGTGTGCATGAGGCCTGGAGGGCCCCGGCAGACTGCGGGAATCCTGCATCAGTGCAGTGGTTAGCACCGATGCCTCACAGCTCCAGCGACCCGGGTTCAATTCTGGGTACTGCCTGTGTGGAGTTTGCGAGTTCTCCCTGTGTCTGCGTGGGTTTCCTCCGGGTGCTCCGGTTTCCTCCCACATACCAAAGACTTGCAGGTTGATAGGTTAATTGGCCATTATAAATTGCCCCTAGTATAGGTAGGTGGCAGGGAAATATAGGGACAGGTGGGGATGTGGTAGGAATCTGGAATTAGTGTAGGATTAGTATAAATGGGTGGTTGATGGTCGGCACAGACTCGGTGGGCCGAAGGACCTGTTTCAGTGCTGTATCTCTAAACTAAAAAAACTCTACTCAGATGCTGTGGCTGCTGGAGCTTGAGTCACTGGTGGAGGGACAGCTGTCCACATTGAAATCTCCTTGAGGGGCGACCTCAGTTATGTCATGCTGGCTCACCTCCTCCATCACAGGCCTCATTTGAACCCCTCTGCTCTCACGGGAAGGACCAGGGGTAGGGACAGTCTCCATGCCTCTGGTTCCTCTCTCGCCTCGCCACTCGGCGAGGGATTGCAGGTCAACGTGGAGCAATGGAATCTGGCTCACAAACAGGCCCACCGTCTCCATGGATGAAGCCATGCGCTCAAATGTCTGGGACATGGCAGCTGTCATGGTCTGGATGGACTCCCCTATTGTCTGCTCAATGCTGTGCACGGCCTGTGGCATCTCCACCAGATGTTGCCATAACTGCTGCTGCAGCTCCAGCATGCCCTGAGCTGTCGACAACAGAGGGTCATCAGTAGCCTGGGACTCATCATGGGCTTGGCCCTTGCAGCCCTCCGACTGTCAGTGACCTCGGCTGTCTCAACCTCGGCCAGCTGCTCAGGCGCCTGTGCAGTGCTCTGACCAGCCTATGACCCAGACTCTAAGGCCGAACGGATACCCACCGAGGTGACTTTATCTGCGCTGGTCAAAGGTGCGTTAGTGCCACGGGATGCTACTTCCTTGGAGGACGTCTCTTCCTCTGAGGTGTGGGAGGTGTCCTGTTCACTGGGGGTCGGTTCAGAACATTGACCTGGAAGATACAAAGAGAAGAGCACACTGTCAGTCACAATTATAACAGCATTGCATCATGCAACAGAAATTTCACATCAATCATTGTTTATGTCAAATGGACGTATGTTCACCATGGACCCTGACGTCTACTTCACCAAATGAGTGTGGCAAATGGCTTGCTGCTAGCTCCGGGGCCTCCTCCTCAGCTCTGTGAGCCGTCTTACATCTGGTACTAGTGGTCTCCCTCGAATTGTGAGCCCTCTTCGTCTGGAGGAGCAAGGTGGCAGATATTAATGATAGCACATCAACAGCACAACATATGTCACAAGATGGGTGCTGGGCACAAAGGTGGGGAAGGCTCAGTCTGCACTACCGAGTGAGCCACTCATGTAGGTGCCATGCTCCAAGCAGCAGACAAGGGTAAGTTCTATCATACATTTCTCCATTCATGTCACGCCTTTCCTCCCTGCCCAACCTCCATGTCTTTGGCATAGCAGTGGCACACATGTCCCACTCTGTGTGGGCACACCCAATTTCAGCAGAGCCCTGATTTAAAGTGCACTTACATTTGCGGTTCGCAGGAGATCATTTATCCTCTTCTGACACTGGACCCAGTCAAAGTGGATGGTCCCTCGGCTACTGACCTCCTCTGCTACCTCCAGCCAGGCTGCCTTGGTCAGAATCATAGAATCAGAGAAAGTTTAAGGCACAGAAAGAGGCCATTTGGCCCATCATGTCTGTGCTGGCTGAAAAACAATCTGCCTGTTCTAATCCCACCTTCCAGCATTTGGTCCGTAGCCCTGCAGATTACAGCACTTGAGGTGCATATCCAGACTCCTGTTGAATGAGTTGAGGGTCTCTGCCTCAACTACCCTTTCAGGCAGTGAGTTCCAGACCATCTCCGCCCTCTGGGTGAAAAAGTTTTTCCTCATCTCCCCTCGAATGTTTCTACCAATCAGTTTAAATCTATGCCCCCTCGTCACTGACCTCTCTGCTAAGGTGAATAGACCCTTCACCTCCACTCTATCCTGGTCTCTTACAATTTTGTACATTTCAATCAGATCTCCCCTCAGCCTTCTCTGTTCCAAGGAGAACAACCCCAGCCTATCCAATCTTTCCACAAAGCTGCATTTTTCCAGTCCTGCATGGGGTGGAAAGTGAGGACAAGGGGAACCCTGTCGCGGTTTTCGGAGGGAGGGGAAGGGGTAAAGGTAGAGGTGCGGGAAATGGGCCGGACACAGTTAAGGGCCCTGTCAACCACGGTGGGGAATCCTCGGTTGAGGAAAAAGGAAAACATATCAGAAACACTGTCGTGGAAGGTAGTATCATCAGAGCAGATGCGTCGGAGACAGAGAAACTGGGAGAATGGAATGGAGTCCTTACAGGAGGCAGGGTGTGAAGACATGTAGTCGAGGTAGCTGTGGGAGTCGGTGGGCTTACAATCAATATTAGTAGACAGCCTATCCCCAGAGATGGAGACAGAGAAGTCAAGGAAGGGAAGGGAAGTGTCAGAGATGGACCATGTGAATGTGAGAGAAGGGTGGAAATTAGAAGCAAAGTTGATAAAAGTTTTCCAGTTCCGGGCAGGAGCAGGAAACGGCACCGATCGAGTCATCAATGTACCGGAAAAAGAGTTGGCGGAGGGGGCCTGAGTAGGACTGGAACAAAGAATGTTCCAGGCATAACTAGGACCCATGCGGGTACCCATAGCAACACCTTTTACTTGAAGGAAGTGAGTGGAGTTGAAGGAGAAGTTGTTCAATGTGAGAACAAGTTCAGCCAGGCAGAGGAGGGTGGTGGTGGATGGGGACTGGTTGGGCCTCTGTTCAAGGAAGAAGCGGAGAGCCCTTAAACCATCCTGGTGGGGGATGGAGGTGTAGAGCGATTGGACGTCCGTAGTGAAGGGGAGACGGTTAGGACCAGGAAACTGGAAATTGTCAAAATGACGTAGGGCGTCAGAAGAGTCACAGATGTAGGTGGGAAGAGACTGGACCAGGGATAAAAGATAGAGTCTAGATAGGAAGAAATTAGTTCAGTGGGGCAGAAACAGGCTGTAACGGTGGATCTGCCGGGACAGTCCTGTTTGTGGATTTTGGGAAGGAGGTAGAAGCGGGCTGTCCGGGGTTGCAGGACTATGAGGTTGGAAGCTGTAGAGGGAAGATCTCCAGAGGAGATGAGGTCAGTGACAGTCCTGTGGACAGTAGCTTGATGTTCGGTGGCGGGGTCATGGTCCAGAGGGAGGTAGGAAGAAGTGACTGAGAGTTTGCGCTGAGCCTCTGCAAGGTAGAGGTCGGTACGCCAGACAACAACAGCACCACCCTTGTCTGCAGGTTTGATGACAATGTCGGGGTTAGACCTGAGAGAACGGAGTGCCTCAAGTTCAGAGGGAGACAGGTTAGAGTGAGTGAGGGGGGGTAGGGAAATTGAGATGACCAATGTCTCGCCGACAGTTTTCAATGAAAAGATCAAGAGCTGGTAAGAGGCCAGGGAGAGGGGTCCAGGTAGTGGGAGAATGCTGGAGGCGGGTGAATGGGTCTGCTGGTCGGGGGGAAGACTCCTGGTCAAAGAAGTGAGCCCGGAGACGGAGACGGAAGCGATGGAAGAAGAGCTCAACGTCATGCGAGCGTGAAATTCATTGAGGTGGGGACGTAAGGGATAAAACTGAGACCTTTGCTGAGTACAGAACGTTCAGCATCAGAGAGGGGGAGGTCAGAGGGTCTAGTGAATGCACAGCAAGGGGTCAGATCAGAAGGGGTGGGGTCAGAGGGAAGTGAAGCGGAAGGAGGATCTGGAGGAGCATTCGTTCCCATCAGCTGCTGGAGCTCACGTTCCTTGACATCTGAAAGGAAGAAAAAAAGTTTTTTGTTAATGTGTCGGATGAGACGAAGGATGAAATGAAACTGTGGAGTAGAACAGCTTTGAGATAAGGTGAGGCGGTGTTTCTGGAGAGAGAGGTTCAGTGTGTGCATGTGGTGGCGCATGGCACTGAGTGTGGATCTCAGGATGCGGTGAGAACAGCAGTCCGAGGAATGATGTATTTCTCAGAGATATCTGTAATCATGGGTGGATTCAAAACATGATGGGTGAAACTGTGATTGGAATCCACGTGGAATAAGTCGGAACCGGAGGCAATCGCTGAGGAAGGAGATGTGGCTGTGAAAACGAGTTTTGGCAGACACTTTATCAAACACCAGGAGGGAAATAGAAAGCAATGAAGGTGAACAAGGTAAAAGAGACAAACGGAAATCCCGTCGGAGAGAAGAGCAGAACTTCTTCAATTAGTGCAATTACATCCTTTGTGTAATGAGGTGACCAGAACTGCACACAGTACTCAAGCTGTGGCCGAAACAATGAGTTATACAGTTCCAGCATAACCTCCCTGCTCTTGTATTCTATACCTTGGCTAATAAAGGAAAGGATTCCATATGCCTTCTTAACCACCTTATCAACCTGTCCTGTTACCTTCAGAGACCTGTGGACATTCACTCCAAGGTCCCTCACTTCCTCTACACTTCTCAGTATTTTCCCATTAATCATGTATTCCTTTGCCCTGCTTGACCTCCCCAAATGCATCACCTCACACTTCTCCAAGTTGAATTCCATTTGCCACTTTTCTGCCCCTCTGACTAGACGATCAATATCTTCCTGCATTCTACAGCTATCCTCCTCACTATCTACCACACGGCCAATCTTTGTGTCGTCTGCAAACTTCTTGATCATGCCCCCTACATTTATGTCCAAATCGTTAATATACACCACAGAAAGCAGGGGACCCAGTACTGAGCCCTGTGGAACGCCACTGGAAACAGCCCTCCAGTCACTAAAACACCCATCAACAATTACCCTTTGTTTCCTGCCACTGAGCCAATTTTGTATCCACCTTGCTGCATTTCCCTGGATCCCATGGGATTTTATTTTTTTTAACCAGTCTGCCATGTGGGACCTTTTCAAAAGCCTTGCTAAAATCCATGTCGACCACATCAACTGCACTACCCTCATCTATCTTCCTTGTTACTTCTTCAAAAAATTCAATCAATTTGGTCCAACAAGATCTTCCTTTAACAAATCCATGCTGACTATCCTTGATTAACCTGTGCCTTTCAAAGTAACAGTTTATCCTGTCTCTCAGAATGGATTCCAATAATTTTCCCACTACTGAGGTTAGACTGACTGGCCTGTAATTATTCGGTCTATCCTTCACTTCCTTTTTAAACAGAGGTACAACATTAGCAATTCTCCAATCCTCCAGCACCACACTGTATTCAGTGAGGACTAGAAAATGATGATCAGACCCTCTGCTATTTCCTCTCTTGCTTCTTTTAACAGCCTAGGATACATTTCATCTGGCCCTGGTGATTTATCAACTTTCAAGGATGCAAATCCCATTAATGTAGCTTCTTTGGTTTGAGTCTAACTTTGCTGCACACCAGGGAGTGGTCGGTGTCACAGTGCGCACTGTGGAAGCTGCGTGTGATTTGGACACTGTTTATAGAGGCTCACCTTGTTGGCACCAGCTGGACCTCATCGTTACAAGGCGAGTCTCTTTAGACAGTGTTCAAATCACACGCAGCTTCCACAGTGCGGACTGCGACACCGACCACTCCCTGGTGTGCAGCAAGGTTAGCCTCAAACCAAAGAAGCTGCATCACTCCAAGCAGAAGGGCCGCCCGCGCATCAACACGAGCAGAATTTCTCATCCACAGCTGTTACGCAAGTTTCTAAATTCACTTGAAAAAGCCCTTCAAAACACTCCCACAGGGGATGCTGAGACCAAGTGGGCCCACAGCAGAGACGCCATCAATGACTCAGC
The DNA here is from genome assembly GCF_036365525.1 of Heterodontus francisci. Lineage (NCBI taxonomy): Eukaryota > Metazoa > Chordata > Chondrichthyes > Heterodontiformes > Heterodontidae > Heterodontus > Heterodontus francisci. The sequence continues at coordinate 423,680 of NC_090379.1, forward strand.
AATGACCAACTATGACAAACGTGTGAAGCGGAATGCAGACTGGTTTCAATCTGACATTGAAGAGCTGGAACCTGTCATAGCCGCTAAGCGCATTGCACTGTTGAACTACAAGAAAGCCCCCAGCGAGTTAACATCCGTTTCACTTAAAGCTGCCAGAAGTGCTGCACAAAGAACAGCCAGGCACTGTGATGATGACTACTGGCAACACCTATGCAGTCATATTCAGCTGGCCTCAGACACCGGAAACATCAGAGGAATGTATGATGGCATTAAGAGAGCTCTTGGGCCAACCGTCAAGAAGATCGCCCCCCCTCAAGTCTAAATCAAGGGACACAATCACTGACCAACGCAAACAAATGGACCGCTGGGTGGAGAACTACCTAGAACTGTACTCCAGGGAAAATGTTGTCACTGAGACCGCCCTCAATGCAACCCTGTCTCTGCCAGTCATGGATGAGCTGGACGTACAGCCAACAAAATCGGAACTCAGTGATGTCATTGATTCTCTAGCCAGCGGAAAAGCCCCTGGGAAGCTCAGCATTACCCCTGAAATAATCAAGAGTGCCAAGCCTGCTATACTTTCAGCTCTGCACGAACTGCTTTGCCTGTGCTGGGACGAGGGAGCAGTACCACAGCATAGTGGGGAATGTCTTTGCTCATGTCACTTTAAACAGGCTCCAGAAGCTGGCTGAGCATGTCTACCCTGAGGCACAGTGTGGCTTTCGAGCAGAGAGATCGACCGTTGACATGCTGTTCTCCCTTCGCCAGCTACAGGAGAAATGCCGTGAACAACAGATGCCCCTCTACGTTGCTTTCATTGATCTCACCAAAGCCTTTGACCTCGTCAGTAGACGTGGTCTCTTCAGACTACTAGAAAAGATTGGATGTCCACCAAAGCTACTAAGTATCATCACCTCATTCCATGACAATATGAAAGGCACAATTCAGCATAGCGGTGCCTCATCAGACCCCTTTCCTATCCTGAGTGGCGTGAAACAGGGCTGTGTTCTCGCACCTACACTGTTTGGGATTTTCTTCTCCCTGCTGCTTTCACATGCGTTCAAGCCTTCAGAAGAAGGAATTTTCCTCCACACAAGATCAGGGGGCAGGCTGTTCAACCTTGCCCGTCTAAGAGCGAAGACCAATGTACGGAAAGTCCTCATCAGGGAGAACAAAAAGAACAAAGAAAAGTACAGCACAGGAACAGGCCCTTCGGCCCTCCAAGCCTGCGCCGATCCAGATCCTCTATCTAAACCTGTCGCCTATTTTCTAAGGGTCTGTATCTCTTTGCTTCCTGCCCATTCATGTATCTGTCTAGATACATCTTAAAAGACGCTATCGTGCCCGCGTCTACCACCTCCGCTGGCAACGCGTTCCAGGCACCCACCACCCTCTGCGTAAAGAACTTTCCACGCATATCCCCCCTAAACATTTCCCCTCTCACTTTGAACTCGTGACCCCTAGTAATTGAATCCCCCACTCTGGGAAAAAGCTTCTTGCTATCCACCCTGTCTATACCTCTCATGATTTTGTACACCTCAATCAGGTCCCCCCTCAACCTCCGTCTTTCTAATGAAAATAATCCTAATCTGCTCAACCTCTCTTCATAGCTAGCGCCCTCCATACCAGGCAGCATCCTGGTGAACCTCCTCTGCACCCTCTCCAAAGCATCTACATCCTTTTGGTAATGTGGCGACCAGAACTGCACGCAGTATTCCAAATGTGGCCGAACCAAAGCCCTATACAACTGTAACATGACCTGCCAACCCTTGTACTCAATACCCCGTCCGATGAAGGAAAGCATGCCGTATGCCTTCTTGACCACTCTATTGACTTGCGTTGCCACCTTCAGGGAACAGTGGACCTGAACACCCAAATCTCTCTGTACATCAATTTTCCCCAGGACTTTTCCATTTACTGTATAGTTCACTCTTGAATTGGATCTTCCAAAATGCATCACCTCGCATTTGCCCGGATTGAACTCCATCTGCCATTTCTCTGCCCAACTCTCCAATCTATCTATATTCTGCTGTATTCTCTGACAGTTCCCTTCACTATCTGCTACTCCACCAATCTTAGTGTCGTCTGCAAACTTGCTAATCAGACCACCTATACTTTCCTCCAAATCATTTATGTATATCACAAACAACAGTGGTCCCAGCACGGATCAGTGTGGAACACCACTGGTCACACGTCTCCATTTTGAGAAACTCCCTTCCACTGCTACTCTCTGTCTCCTGTTGCCCAGCCAGTTCTTTATCCATCTAGCTAGTACACCCTGGACCCCATGCGACTTCACTTTCTCCATCAGCCTACCATGGGGAACCTTATCAAACGCCTTACTGAAGTCCATGTATATGACATCTACAGCCCTTCCCTCATCAATCAACTTTGTCACTTCCTCAAAGAATTCTATTAAGTTGGTAAGACATGACCTTCTCTGCACAAAACCATGTTGCCTATCACTGATAAGCCCATTTTCTTCCAAATGGGAATAGATCCTATCCCTCAGTATCTTCTCCAGCAGCTTCCCTACCACTGACGTCAGGCTCACCGGTCTATAATTACCTGGATTTTCCCTGCTACCCTTCTTAAACAAGGGGACAACATTAGCAATTCTCCAGGAGCTCCTCTTTGCTGACGATGCTGCATTAACATCTCACACTAAAGAGTGCATGCAGAGTCTCATCGACAGGTTTGCGGCTGCCTGCAATGAATTTGGCCTAACCATCAGCTTCAAGAAAACGAACGTCATGGGACAGGACGTCAGAAATCTCTATCCATCGATATCGGCGACCACACTCTGGAAGTGGTTCAAGAGTTCACCTACCGAGGCTCAACTATCACCAGTAACCTGTCTCTCGATGCAGGGAAGTTACTAAAGGTTACTAACCAGGGTACTAACTGTGAAAATCTAGCTGTTATAAACTAACAATTAACTTATTATTATAAACTACCATTTAGCGTTATTAGAAACCTTTTTTAGAGTAAAGTGGGAAAAATTAGGAAATAAGGTGCAGTGTAGACAAGGGACTGCATTTTTACTGATCGGCAGTGAGCTTTAAAAACAGTGAGGTGCACGCACAGGATCTGCGCCTTTGAGCCGCCGCGATATTTAGCACAGCGAGTGATTTACATGGAAGGGTGGAACACCCACCCCCGATGACAGGGGGGGCAGGTGCTCCATCCCCAGCAATGGCGTTTGGTGCCACCGCATAGACGCTGCGGCATTTTTAAAGGTCTTCAGGTCCTTCTGAGGCATTTACATTTTTAAAAGGACAGTTTGTAAAAAAACAAAAATTAAAATTTCATTCAACTTTCCAATCCCCTCTCCCAGTCCCCCCCCCATTAGTAATCAGTTTATTAATTGCCCTCTCCCCCAAAAAAACTGTTCTTCCGATCCCAAAATTTCCCCCGAGCTTTATTAACTTTGGCCTTCAACCCCTTCCCATCATCCCCTCAGCCAATAGCAAGAGTTTTTTCCCTTGCCCTGAAAACTTCACTCCTCCCTCCCTACCAGTGAGTTGCATTGGATCTCCGAATGAAGATCTGAATGTGCAGGAGTTCTAGGAACTGGCTGGAATAATGGCGTGGGACGGCCTCCGCAATGAGGTAAGTAATTATGCATTCATTAGAATATATTTAAATATTTAAATTAAGTTGTGATCGCCGAGTGACGAGGAAGCCGTCATGAGGACTCGCCGCCACCGGTAATATGGGGCGGGGCTTTCCCAGCATTGAGGCTGGTGGCGGGCCTCTTCTGGAGTTATTTTCCGGGACCCCCCGCCACGACCCCTGACGTCGGGGGCGGCGGGGGGGTCTGGTAAAATCCACCCAAGATGTCAAAGCAGAGGGATTCTGGGAGATTATGTCAAGCTTTAAAATGCTTAGTTGCAGCACACATGTGTGACCTTGAGAGCAGAGAGTGAAAACGGCTTCTGTGTCGGTTTGTCTCGTAATGAAATAAGGAACTTCAAAATGTGAAATGGGGAGGCGTTGGCATAGTGGTAATGTCACTAGACTAGTAATCCAGAGCCCGGACTAATGCTTTGGGAGCATGGGTTCGAATCCCATCATGACGGATGGTGAAATTTGAATTCATCAATAAATTTGAAATTAAAAGCTCGTCTAACGGTGACCATGAAACCATTGTCGATTGTTGTAAAAACCCATCTGGTTCACTAATATTCTTACCTGGTCTGGCTGACAGGTGACTCCAGATCCACAGCAATGTTGTTGACTCTTAAATGCCCACTGAAATGGCCTAGCAAGCCACTCAGTTCACGGGCAATTAGGGATGGGCAATAAATGCTGGCCTAGCGAGCGACACCCACAAATGAATAACAAAAAATGTAAAAGCATTGAGATATAGTATTCAACACAAAGGGGTATTATTTATGTAAATCTGCAAGGTTAGCAACCATCACAAAATGATCCTTGGCTGTTTAAGAAAGGCATCCTTTTGTACAAGACTAATCACCGATTAGGAGAAGGGAGGGTTAATTGGAAAGCTGCCAGGGTAAATAAGTCTTGTCTTTGACGCTGGACGGCAGAGAATTTTCGAACAACAAGAGACAAGACAGAGAGACCGAGCAAAAACACTCTGCTGTTCAGTTTCTAGTACGGGTAGTATCTGTGTTAAGATGTTATTCACTGCCTGAGTTTGTGACAATGGTTTATCTGAAAACTTAAACTTGTCTTTACCTTTATCTCAATAAAGTCGATTCACAACTAACTTTGTGCTGCCAAGTCTGTTGCCCCTTTACAAGGGGTATAAACCACCCCTAACTTATCAAATCTTACAGTTGCATTATAGTAAGGTTTTTCTGCTACTGGCACTTAGCTTCTCTCAGGCCTTTCCACCCCACTCCACCTTCCCTTCCTACTCATCCACAAAGCCCCACATGGTTATTGGAATATCCAGCACTGATTTCCTCATTTCCTGCAAATCTTGCCCATTGTCAACAAAATATCATTGGGTGTTGTTTTGTTTTGTATTTGTTTATAAGGAATGATGTGTGTGAATTTCAGTTTCATAACCAATACATTCCAGGATGTTAATTATTTTGGTAATTTTGCAATTATGATGCACTGCAATGGAATAAAGAAGTGGTGAATTTTCAAATTAAATAAATGAACTCAGAGACATGGAAATTACTGGTCACTGTTAGATCACTGGATGTTTCAGTGCAAAGCAACAGCACTGTTGCAGCTCTGATTCCAATCCTGGTATCAAACTCAACAGTACAACAATAACAACAACTTTTATTTATATAGTGACTTAAACATAAAAAGCCACTTCAAATGATTGTTATAAAGAAAAATTTGACGCAATTACAGAGGATGTCATTTGTAACTTGAAGAGCTGTTTCGGTACTGTGGCAGGGGCAGAAACCTGATTGGAGGGGATGCAAACATGGAGCTCAAGGAAAGATGGGCAAGGATTTGGAAGGTGACAACACATTCAAAGACTTTGGAGAGGAAAGGGAGGTTACAGTTAGGACGGTAATTTGCAAGGTCGGCAGAGTCAAGGTTTTTTTTACGAGGGGTGATGTGATGACAGCAGATTTAAAGAAGAGAGGGGCAACACCTGAAGAGAGAGAACCATTTACAATATCAGTTAAGATGGAGACCAGGAGGGGAAATTGGGTGATCAGCAGTTCAGTGAGAATAGGGTCGAGGGAGAAGGAGGTGGGTCCCATGGACAAGATGATCTCAGAGAGGGCATGAGGGGAGAAATGAGAGAAACTCAAGAATGATGTGAGTTCAGGGCAAGGGCAGTGGGGACTTTTAGAGAAAGTTCAGCCTGGTGGGCTAGTGGAAGGGAGGGAATTTGCAGAGGTAGCTGATTGGATGGTATTAATCTTAGTGACAAAGAAAGACATGAGCTCCTTGCACTTATTGTTGAAGGTGAAGATGGAGATGTATTTAAAAAATGGTTTGCAGTAGAGTGTTATCTTTGCATTCCAGGATGATCCTAGAATAGTGAGCAGTTTTAGCAGATGAGAGTAGGACCCAAGAGTACATACAAACATATGAATCAGGAGCAGGAGCAGGAGCAGGCCACATTTCCCCTCGGGCCTGCTCCACCATTCAATAAGTTCATGACTAAACTGATAACTCCATATTTACATCTACCCCTGATAACCTTTCACCCCCTTGCTTATCAAGAATCTATCTACCTCTGCCTTAAAAATATTCAAAGACTCTGCTTCCATTGCCTTTTGAGGAAGAGAATTCCAAAGACTCACGACCCTCTGAGAGAAAAAGTTTCTCCTCATCTCTGTCTTAAATGGGCGACCCCTTATTTTTAAACAGTAACCCCTGGTTCCAGATTCTCCCACAAGAGGAAACATCCTTTCCACATCCACCCTGTCAAGACCCCTCAGAATCTTCTATGTTTCAATCAAGTCGCCTCCTACTTTTCTAAACTCCAGCAGATACAGCTTAGCCTGTCCAATCTTTCCTCATAAGACAGCCCACCCATTTCAGGTATCAGTCTAGTAAACCTTCTCTGAACTGCCTCCAAAGCATTTACATCCTTCCTTAAATAAGGAGACCAGTACTGTACACTGTACTCTGGATATGGTCTCACCAATGCCCTGTATAGCTGAAGCATAACCTCTCTACTTTTGTATTCAATTCCCCTCGCGATAAATGAAAACATTCTATTAGCTTTCCTTATTCGTTCTGTACCTGCATTCTAACCTTTTGCAATTCATGCACTAGGACACCCAGATCCCTCTGCAATCTCTCACCATTTAGATAATATGCTTCTTTTTTATTCTTCCTGCCAAAGTGGACAATTTCCCACTTTCCCACATTATACTTCATTTGCCAGGTCTTTGCCCTCTCACTTAACCTATCTATAACCCTTTGTAGCCCCCTTATGTCCTCTTCACAAGCTACTTTCCTACCTATCTTTGTGTCATCAGCAAATTTAGCAACCATACCTTCGGTCCCTTCATCCAAGTCATTTATATAAATTGTAAAAAAGCTGAAGCCCCAGCTCAGATTCCTGTGACACACCACTCATTATATCTTGCCAACCAGGAAAATGACCCATTTATGACTATTCTCTGTTTCCTGGTGGCTAGCCAATCTTCTATCCATGCCAACGTGTTGCCCCCTACACCATGAGCTTTTATTTTCTGCAATAACCTTTGATGTGGCACCTTATCAAATGCCTTCTGGAACTCCGAGTACAATACATCCACCGGTTCCCCTTTATCCACAACACATGTAACTCCCTCAAAGAACTCAAATAAATTGGTTAAACATGATTTCCCTTTCACAAAACCATGTTGACTCTGCCTGATTACCTTGAATTTTTCTAAATGCCCTGCTATAACGTCTTTAATAATAGCTTCTAACATTTTCCCTAAGACAGATGTTAAGCTAACTGGCCTGTAGTTTCCTGCTTTCTGTCTCCCTCCCTTTTTGAATAAAGGAGTTACATTTGCTATTTTCCAATCTAACGGAACCTTCCCTGAATCCAGGACATTTTGGATAAATTAAAACTAACCGATCAACTATCTCACTAGCCACTTCTTTTAACACCCTAGGATACAGTCCATCAGGATCCGGGGACCTGTCAGCCCGCAGCTCCAACGATTTGTTCAGTACCACTTCCCTGGTGATTGTAATTTTCTTGAGTTCCTCCCTCCCTTCCATTTCCTGACTTACAGCTAATACTGGGATGTGACTTGTATCCTCAATAGTGAAGATCGATGCAAAATATCTGTTCAATTCATCTGCCATCTCCTTATTATCCATTATTAATTCCCCAGACTCACTTTTTATAGGACCAACCCTCACTTTGTTAACTCTTTTCTTTTTAAAATATCTATAGAAACTCTATCTGACTTTATATTTCTAACCAGCTTTCTCTCGTACTCTTATGTAACCTTCCTTATTAATCTTTTAGTCCTTCTTGGCTGTTTTTTATATTCTGTCCAATCTCTGACCTGCCTCCCATCTTTGTGCAATTATATGCTTTTTCTTTAAGTTCGATACTATCTTTAACTGTTTTAGTTAATCACGGATGGCGGGTCCCACCCTTGGAATTTTTCTTTCTCGTTGAAATGTATCGATTCTGTCTATTCTGAAATATCTCCTTAAATGTCTGCCACTGCATCTCTATTGACCTATCCTTTAGCCTGATTTGCCAGATCACTTTTGCTAACTCTGCTTTCATGCCCTCATATTTGCCCTTATTTCAGTTTAAAATACTAGTCTTGGACCCACTCTTCTCTCCCTCAAACTGATTGTAAAATTCAAACATATTATGACTGCTGCTACCTAGGGGTGCCTTCACTATGAGGTCATTAATTAATCCTATCTCGTTGCACAATACCAGGTCTAGTATAGCCTGCTCTCTGGTTGGCTCCAGAACTTCTTGTTCCAAGAAACTATCCCGAAAACATTCTATGTACTCCTCATCCAGGCTACCTCTGCCCATCTGATTTTTCCAGTCTAAATGTAGGCTAAAATCCCCAATAATGATCACTGTACATAGAAACATAGGAAATAGGAGCAGGAGTAGGCCATTCGGCCCTGCGAGACTGCTCCGCCATTCATTATGATTATGGCTGATCATCCAACTCAGTAACCTGCTCCCGCTTTCGCCCCATACCCTTTGATCCCTTCAGACCCAAGAGCTATATCGAACTCCTTCTTGAAAACATGCAATGTTTTGGCCTCAACTGCTTTCTGTGGTAGTGAATTCCACAGGCTCACCACTCTCTGGGTGAAGTAATTTCTCCTCATCTCAGTCCTGAAAGGTTTACCTCGTATCCTTAGACTATGACCCCTGGTTCTGGACTCCCCCACCATCGGGAACATCCTTCCTGCATCTACCCTGTCAAGTCCTGTTTGAATTCTATAGGTTTCTATGAGATCCCCCCTCACTCTTCTGAATTCCAGTGAATAGAATCCTAACTGATTCAATCTCTCCTCATACGTCAGTCCCGCCATCTCAGGAATCAGTCTGGTAATCCTTCCCTGCAGTCCCTCTATATCAAGGACATCCTTCCTCAGAAAAGGAGACCAAACGGCACACAATACTCCAAGTTTGGCTTCACAAAGGCCCTGTATAATTGCAGCAAGACATCCCTGCTCCTGTACTCAAATCCTCTCGCTATGAAGGCCAACATACCATTTACCTTTTTTACCGCCTGTTGCACCTGCATGCTTACCTACAGCGACTGGTGTACGAGAACACCCAGGTCTCTCTGCATATTCCCCTCTCTCAGTTTATAGCCGTTCAGATAATAATCTGCCTTCCTGTTTTTGCTACCAAAGTGGATAACTTCACATTTATCCACATTTTACTGCATCTGCCATGCATTTACCCACTCACTCAACTTGTCCAAATCACCCTGAAGCCTCTCTGCATCCTCCTCACAACTCACCCTCCCACCCAGTTTTGTGTCATCTGAAAATTTGGAGATATTACATTTAGTTCCCTCATCTAAATCATTAATATATATTGTGAATAGCTGGGTTCCGAGCACCGATCCCTGTGGTACTCCACTAGTCACTGCCTGCCATTCGGAAAAAGACCCATTTATCCCTACTCTTTGTTTGCTGTCTGCCAACTAATTTTCTATCCATCGCAATGCACTACCCCCAATCCCATGTGCTTTAATTTTACACGCTAATCTCTAATGTGGGACTGTATCGAAAGCCTTCTAAAAGTCCAAATAAACCACATCCACTGGCTCTCCTTCAACAACTCTACTTGTTACATCCTCGAAGAATTCTAGTAGATTTGTCAAGCATGATTTCCCTTTCGTAAATCCATGCTGACTCTGTCTGATTCTACCACTGTTCTCCAAGTGCTCTGCTATAAAATCTTTGATAATAGACTCTAGAATTTTCCCCACTACCGACGACAGGCTGACTGGTCTATAATTCCCTGCTTTCTCTCTACCTCCCTTTTTAAATAGTGGGGATACATTAGCTACCCTCCAATCTGTAGGAACTGTTCCAGAGTCTATAGAATCTTGGAAGATGACCACCAATGCATCCACTATTTCTAGGGCCACTTCCATAAGTACTCTGGGATGCATACCATCAGGCCCTGGGGATTTATCGGCCTTCAATCCCATCAATTTCCACAACACCATTTCTCTACTAATACTGATTTCTTTCAGTTCCTCTCTCACTAAACCCTGTGTTCCCCAACATTTCCGGTATGATATTTGTGTCCTCCTTTGTGAAGACAGAACCAAAGTATGTATTTAGTTGGTCAGCCATTTCTTTGTTCCCCATAATAAATTCCCCTGTTTCTGACTGTAAGGGACCTACATTTGTCTTCACCAATCTTTTTCTCTTCACATACCGATAGAAACTTTTAGTTAATTTTTATGTTCCCCGCAAGCTTGCTCTCGTACTCTATTTTCCCCTTCTTAATCAATCCCTTGGTTCTCCTTTGCTGAATTCTAAACTGCTCCCAGTCCTCAGGTCTGTTGTTTTTTGTGGCAAATTTATATGCCTCTTCCTTGGAGCTAATGCTATCTCTAATTTCCCTTGTAAGCCATGGTTTGGCTACCTTTCCCATTTTACTTTTGCGCCAGACAGGAAGAAACAATTGTTGCAGTTCATCCATGCGCTTTTTCAATGTTTGCCATTGCCTATCCACCGTCATCCCTTTAAGTAACGTTTCTCAATCTGTCATGGCCAACTCGCGCCTCATACCTTCGTAGTTTCCTTTACTAAGATTCAGGACTCTAGTCTCCGAATCAACTACATCACTCTCCATCTTGACGAAGAATTCTATCATATATGGTAGCTCATTCCCAAAGGGTCTCGCACAACTAGATTGTCAATTATTCCTCTCTCATTACACAATACCCAGTCTAGGATGGCCTGTTCTCTGGTTGGTTCCTCAATGTATTGGCCCAGAAAACCATCCCGTATGGTAGGGTAGGAATAGGAGGATAAGGCAGGAGGGCTTCAGCTACTTGGATCATTGGGATCTCTTCTGGTGCAGAGGTGATCTGTACAAGAGGGACGGAAGGGGACCAATATCCTTGCGGGGAGGTTTGCTAGTACTACCCGGGAGGGTTTAAACTAGTCTTGCAGGGGGGTGGGACCCAAAGTAGTAGTCTCTCCGATGAGATAGTTGGGGCAAAAGTAGAGGTTAAAGCAAGAAGTCCAGTAGGCAGGCCGGGCAGGGGCAGGACAGGGAGCGTGGAAGGTTTGGTAGGCTAAACTGCATTTACTTTAATGCAAGAAGCCTTACAGGTAAGGCAGATGAACTCAGAGCATGGATCGGTACATGGGATTGTGATATTATAGCTATTACGGAAACGTGGTTGAGGAATGGGCAGGACTGGCAGCTCAATGTTCCGGGATACCGATCCTTCCGGTGTGAGAGAGGTGGAGGTAAGAGAGGAGGGGGAGTTGCACTATTGATTAGGATGACATCACGGTAGTACTTAGAGAGGATATCCCGGGGGGAATGTCCAGCGAGGCCATATGGGTAGAACTTAGAAATAAGAAAGGAGTGATCACTTTGATGGGATTATATTATAGGTCCCCCAATAGTCAGAGGGAATTGGAGGAGCATATATGTTGGGAAATCACAGATAGGTGTAGGAATTATAGGGTTGTAATAGTAGGTGACTTTAACTTCCCTAATATTAACTGGGACTGCCTTAATGCTAAGAGATCAGATGGGGAAGCATTTGTTAAGTATGTGCAGGATAGTTTTCTGAAGCAGTATGTGGATGGCCCTACTAGAGAAGGGGCTACACTCGACCTCCTCTTCGGAAATGAGGATGGGCAGGTGGTTGATGTGTAAGTGGGGGAGCACTTTGGGACCAGTGACCGTAACTCTATTAACTTCAAGATAGTTATGGAAAAGGATAGGACTGGTCCTCAATTTGAAGTCCTAAATTGGGGGAAGGCTAATTTCGATGGCATCAGATAGGAACTCTCAAAAGTTGAATGGGAGAGGCTTTTTACAGGTAAAGGGACGTCTGGCAAGTGGGAGGCTTTTAAAAGTGAGATAGGAAGAGTTCAGGGCCGGCATGTTCCTGTTAGATGGAAGGGCAAGGCTGGCAAGTTTAGGGAACCTTGATTGACGGGAGATACTGAGGGTCTGATCAGGACTAAGAAGGAGACATATGTCAGGTATAGGCAACTGGGATCGAGTGAGTCCCTCGAGGAGTATAGGGGATGCAGGACTACACTTAAGAAGGAAATTAGGAGGGCAAAAAGGGGCCATGAGATTTCCCTGGCAGATAAGATAAAGGAGAATCCTAAAAGATTCTATAAGTTTAAAAGGGTAAAAGGGTAGCGAGGGAGAGAGTAGGTCCCCTTAAGGATCAGTGTGGCAATCTATGTGTGGAGCCACGGGAAATGGGCGAGGTCTTAATTGAATACTTCTCTTCTGTATTTACCGTGGAGAAGGTCATGGAAGCTAGTGAGTTCAAGGGAGGGAACACCGATATCCTGGAGCATATCAACATTACAAAGGAGGAGGTGTTGGAGGGTTTGAAGCACATTAAGGTGGATAAATCCCCAGGGCCTAACCAGGTGTATCCTAGGATACTATGGGAAGCAAAGGAGGAGATTGCTGGGGCCCTGGCAGAGATTTTTGTATCATCGTTAGCCACAGGTGAGGTACCGGAAGATTGGAGGATAGCTAATGTTGTGCCTTTATTTAAGAAGGGCAGCAGGGATAAGCCAAGGAACTACAGGCCGGTGAGCCTTACATCAGTGGTGGGAAAGTTATTGGAAGGGATTCTGAGAGACAGGATTTATACACATTTGGAAAGGCAAGGTCTGATTAGGGATAGTCAGCATGACTTTGTGCGTGGGAAATCATGTCTCACGAATTTGATTGAGTTTTTCGAGGAGGTGACCAAGAGGATTGATGAGGGCAGGGCGATGGACGTTGTCTACGTGGACTTTAGCAAGGCCTTTGACAAAGTCCCGCATGGTCGGCTGGTCCAGAAGGTTCAAACACATGGGATCCAGGGTGAGCTAGCCAATTGGATACAAAATTGGCTTGGTGATAGGAGGCAGAGGGTGGTAGTGGAGGGTTGTTTTTCAGATTGGAGGCCGATGACCAGTGGTGTGCCGCAGGGATCAGTGCTGGGCCCTCTGTTGTTTGTCATGTATATTAATGACTTGTATGTGAATGTAGGGGGCCTGATTAGTAAGTTTGCAGATGACACCAAAATTGGTGGTATAGTGGACAGTGAAGAAGGTTGTCTAAGGTTACAACAGGATATAGATCAACTGGGAAAGTGGGCAAGGGATTGGCAAATGGAATTTAACACAGACAAGTGCGAAGTGATGCATTTTGGGAAGTTAAACCAGGGCAGGACATATACAGTGAATGGCAGGGCCCTGGGGAGTGTTGTAAGCAGAGAGACCTTGGGGTGCAAGTACATAGTTCCCTGAAAGTGGCAACACAGGTGGACAGTGTGGTGAAGAAGGCGTATGGCATGCTTGCCTTCATCGGCCGAGGCATTGAGTACAAGAGTTGGGACGTCATGTTACAGTTGTACATAACGTTGGTTAGACCGCATTTGGAGTACTGTGTGCAGTTCTGGTCGCCGCACTACAGGAAAGATGTGATTAAGCTACAGGGGGTGCAGAAAAGATTCACAAGGATGTTGCCTGGTTTGGAGGGTTTGAGTTATAAAGAGAGATTGGATAGGCTGGGTCTGTTTTCCCTGGAGCGAAGGAGGCTGAGAGGGGACATGATAGAGGTATATAAAATTGAGAGGCGTAGATAGGGTAGATAGCCAGAGTCTGTTTCCCATGGTAGGGGTGACTAAAACTAGAGGGTATAGCTTTAAGGTGAGAGGGAGGAGGTTTAAAGGGGATCAAAGGGGTAAATTTTTCACACAAAGAATAGAGGGTATCTGGAATGAGCTGCCTGAGGAGGTGGTGGAGGCAGGAACAGTAGTGACATTTAAGAGGCATCTGGACAGGTACTTGAATGAGCAAGGCATAGAGGGATATGGAATTAATGATTTCCAGCATCTGCAGTATTTTGCTTTTATAAACTTTAAAAGAACCACATAAAAATTTCAGCACAGAAGGAGGCTATTCAGCCCTTCGTGTCAGTGCCAGCCGAGAAGGCAAAAAAACAGAAACTAGCCGCCCAATCTATTCCCACCTTCCAGCATCTGGTCCATAGCCTTGCAGTTACAGCATTTCAGGTGCATGTCCAGGTACCTTTTCAAAGAATTGTGGTTTATTGCTCCACCATCGATCCGGGCAGTGAATTCCAGACATCCACCACCCTCTGGGTGAAAAAGTGTTTCCTCATGTCCCCTCTAATCCTTCCACCAATCACTTTAAATCTGTACCCCTTGGTAATTGACCTCTCCGCTAGGGGAAACAGGTCCTTCCTGTCTACTCTATCTCGGCCCCTCATAATTTTGTACACCTCAATTAAGTCACCCCTCAGCCGCCTCTGTTCTAAGGAAAACAACCCTAGCTGATCCAATCTTTCGTCATAGCTGTAACTTTCAAGCCCTGGTAACATTCTTGTAAATCTCCTCTGTACTCTCACCAGAGCAATTATGTCTTTCCTGTAATGTGGTGACCAGAACTGTACGCAATACTCCAGCTGTGGCCTAACCAGCATTTTATACAGTTTCAGCATCACATCCCTGCTTTTGTATTCTATACCTCGGTCAATAAAGGAAAGCATTCCATATGCCTTCTTCACCACTCTATCTGCCTGTCCTGCCACCTTCAGGGACCTGTGGACATGCACTCCAAGGTCTCTCACTTCTTCCACTCCTCTCAATATCCTCCCGTTTATTGTGTATTCCCTCGCTTTGTTTGCCCTCCCTAAATACTTTATCTCAAAATTCTTCAGATTAAATTCCATTTGCCACTTTTCTGCCCATTGAAGCAAACCATTGATATCACTCTGGAGTCCACAGCTATCCTCTTCACTATCAACCACACGGACAATTTTTGTGTCATCAGCAAATTTCCCAATGCCTCCCAACATTTAAGTTCAAATCATTAATATATACCACAAAGAGACCCAACACTGAGCCCTGTGGAACGCCATTGGAAACAGCTTTCCATACACAAAAACATCCGTTGACTACAACCCTTTGTTTCCTGTCCCTAAGCCAAATCTGGATCCAACCTGCACAGAGCCAGCATGAGCTCAATGGGTTGAATGGCCTCCTTCTGTGCTGTAACAATTCAATGATTTAGATCAGTAGAGGAAATACAACTGACCCAGTAACACAAGAGTGACATCAAGGCAGCATTTGACCAAGTGTAGCATCAAGGGGTCACTGGGAATCGGGGGGAAACTCTCCGCTGGTTGGAGTCATACCTAGCACAGAGAAAGATGGTTGTGGTTGTTGGAGGTCAATCAGCTCAGTCCCAGGACATCACTGTCGGAGTTCCTCAGGGTAGTGTCCGAGGCCCATCTTCAGCTACTTCATCAATGACCTTCCCTCCATCATACGGTCAGAAGCGGGGATTCACTAATGATTGCATAATGTTCAGCACCATTCACGATTCCTCAGATACTGAAGCAGTCCATGTCCAGATGCAGCAAGACCTGGACATCTAGGCTTGAGCTGATAAGTGGCAAGGAACATTCATGCCACACACATGCCAGGCAGTGGCCATCTTGAACAAGAGAAAATATAACCATCTCCACTTGATGTTCAATGGCATTATCATCTTGAATCCCCCACTATCAACATCCTGAGGGTTACCATTGACCAGAAATTGAACTGGACCAGCCACACCCCAAGGACTGCAAAGGTTCAAGAAGGCAGCTCACCACCACCTTCTCAAGGGCAATTAGGATGGGCAATAAATGCTGGCCTGGCCAGCGATGCCAACATCAACCGAGCAAAAAAAAATTCTGCTCATTAATTTGGCATTTTGCCTCTCAGAGTGAATGAGGTTTAATTTATCCACCACTATGGCCCTGGAACTGTCTACTCTCTGTCCATTTAACTAGCCATCCGTGTTTACAATGAGAATTCGAGTGGGAAGTTCAAGCTTCAATCAGGAGAACGCAGGAATTTTATTTTAGTGTAGCGATAAGGAGGGAGAACATCCTACAATCCACTGGCTAACATGTTTAGTTTCAGGATGTCAGACATGGAGAGTCTTGAGGAAACAATACATTCAGGGGAATGAGAAACTCAGAAGTTGCGGAAAGGGTCACTGAAAGGGCATAGTACTGTAAACAAAACTGTTTTTACGTCATTTATTTATTTATTTAGAGATACAGCACTAAAACAGGCCCTTTGGCCCACCGAGTCTGTGCCGACCAAGAGCCACCCATTTATAC
This sequence comes from Heterodontus francisci, assembly GCF_036365525.1. Classification (NCBI taxonomy): domain Eukaryota; kingdom Metazoa; phylum Chordata; class Chondrichthyes; order Heterodontiformes; family Heterodontidae; genus Heterodontus; species Heterodontus francisci. The sequence goes on from NC_090379.1 coordinate 439,989, forward strand.
TAACCGTACAGTAATCCCGATTGGCCTTTAGAGCCACTCCAGGTGCTGCTCCACAAACCAATGACCACCTCCAGGCGCTTACCCATTGTCTCTCGAGATAAGGAGGCCAAAGGGAACAGTAATCCCATATTCCCCTACCTACACTCGGGGCAATTTACAATGGCCAATTTACCTGTCACCTGCAAGTCTTCAGCTGTGAGAAGAAACTGGAGCACCCGGCGAAAACCCACACGTTCACAGGGAGAACTTGCAAACTCCGCACAGGCAGTACCCAGAATTGAACCCGGGTCCCTGGAGCTGTGAGGCTGCGGTGCTAACCACTGCGCCACTGTGCCGCCCTTCTTGAACCTTCGTTGCTTTGTATGGAGCTTTTTCTGCTACCGGCACTGAGCTTGTCTAGCAACTTTTCTGAAAAATGTATTGCACCCCACTCCACCTCCCCTTCACCCCCACCCACAAAGCCCCCCCACTCCACCTCCCCTTCACCCCCACCCACAAAGCCCCCCCACTCCACCTCCCCTTCACCCCCATGCACAAAGCCCCCCCACTCCACCTCCCCTTCACCCCCACCCACAAAGCCGCCCCACTCCACCTCCCCTTCACCCCCACCCACAAAACCCCCCCACCACCACCACCTCCGCCCCACCACGGTTATTGCAATATCTAGCACTGATTTCTCCATTTCCTGCAAATATAGTCAGAGTGTTGTACAGCATAGTTAACTAATTAATTAATTAATTAATAAGTAGAGGAGTAACTAAACCGGAGGGAGGAGATTACTGTATTTAGCATTTAATATTTATAGTAGGAATCTAGCGCTAGGGACCATATAGTTAATTGTAACTTAATATAGTAAGGATTTAATAAGTATTTATTTTAAATTAATTTATTAATTAGTGCTAGAAATGTCAGTTAGAGGGGTGAAGTGCTTCACCTGTGAGATGTGGGAGGTCCGTGACGCTTCCAGCGTTCCGGAGGACTACATCTGCAGGAAGTGTACCCAGTTGCAGCTCCTCACAGACTGTGTGGATCGGTTGGAGCGGCAACTGGATGCACTTAGGAGCATGCAGGTGGCAGAAAGTGTCATAGACAGGAATTTTAGAGAAGTGGTTACACCCAAGGTGCAGGCAGATAGATGGGTGAACGCTAGAAGCGGCAGGCAGTCAGTGCAGGAATCCCCTATGGCTATCCCCCTCTCTAACAAGTATACCGTTTTGGATACTGTTGTGGGGGATGGCCTATCAGGGGAAAACAGCAGCAGCCAGAGCAGTGGCACCATGGCTGGCACTGTTGTTCAGCAGGGAGGGACAAAGCGCAGAAGAGCAATAGTTATAGGGGACTCTATAGTCAGGGGCACAGATAGGCGCATCTGTGGACATGAAAGAGACTCCAGGATGGTATGTTGCCTCCCTGGTGCCAGGGACAAGGATGTCTCTGAACGGACAGGGGGCATTCTGAAGGGGGAGGGTGAACAGCCAGAGGTTGTGGTACACATTGGTACCAACGATATAGGCAGGAAGACTGATGAGGTCCTGCAGGGGGAGTTTAGGGAGTTAGGTAGAAAGTTAAAAGACAGGACCTTTCGGGTTGTAATCTCGGGATTATTCCCTGTGCCACGTGCCAGTGAGGCTAGAAATAGGAAGATAGTGCAGCTAAACACGTGGCTGAACAGCTGGTGTAGAAGGGAGGGTTTCAGATATCTGGACCATTGGGATCTCTTCAGGGACAGATGGGACCTGTACAAGGAGGACGGGTTGCATCTAAACTGGAGAGGCACAAATATCCTGGCTGCGAGGTTTGCTAGCGTCACTCGGGAGGGTTTAAACTAGTGTGGCAAGGGGGGTGGGAACCAGAGCAGTAGGACAGCAAGTGAAATAAATGAGGGGGAACTAGTAAATAAGGCCAGTAAGACTGAGAGGAAGAGCAGGCAGGGAGTTGTTGCTGAGCACAGCGGGACTGGTGGTCTGAAGTGCATTTGTTTCAATGCGAGAAGTATAACAGGTAAGGCAGATGAACTTAGAGCTTGGATGAGTACTTGAAACTATGATGTTGTTGCTATTACAGAGACTTGGTTGAGGGAAGGACAGGATTGGCTGCTAAATGTTCCGGGAATTAGAAGCTTCAGGATGGATAGAGGGGGATATAAAAGGGGTGGGGGAGTTGCATTACTGGTTAAGGAGAATATCACAGCTGTAATGCGGGAGGACACCTCGGAGGGGTCATGCAGCGAGGCAATATGGGTGGAGCTCAGGAATAGGAAGGGTGCAGTCACAGTGTTGGGGGTTTACTGCAGGCCTCCCAACAGCCAGCGGGAGGTAGAGAAGCAGATATGTAGACAAATTTTGGAAATGTTAAAGCAACAGGGTTGTTGTGGTGGGTGATTTTAACTTCCCCGATATTGACTTGGACTCACTTAGTGCTAGGGGCTTGGATGGGGCAGAATTTGTGAGGAGCATCCAGGAGGGCTTCTTGAAACAATACGTAGATAGTCCAACTAGGGATGGGGCCATTCTGGACCTGGTATTGGGGAATGAGCCCGGCCAGGTGGTCGAAGTTTCAGTGGGGGAGCATTTCGGGAACAGTGACCATAATTCCATAAGTTTTAAGGTACTTGTGGATAAGGATAAGAGTAGTCCTCGGGTGAAGGTGCTAAATTGGGGGAAGGCTAATTATAACAATATTAGGCAGGAAATGAAGAATTTAGATTGGGGGCGGCTGTTTGAGGGTAAATCAACATCTGACATGTGGGAGTCTTTCAAATGTCAGTTGATTAGAATCCAGGACCAGCATGTTCCTGTGAGGAAGAAGGATAAGTTTGGAAAGTTTCGGGAAACCTTGAATAAAGAGGGATATTGTGAGCCTAGTCAAAAAGAAAAAGGAAGCGTTCGTAAGGGCTGGAAGGCTGGGAACAGACGAATCCCTTGAAGAATATAAAGATAGTAGGAAGGAACTTAAGCAAGGAGTCAGGACGGCTAAAAGGGGTCATGAAAAGTCATTGGCAAACAGGATTAAGGAGAATCCCAAGGCTTTTTATTCGTATATAAAGAGCAAGAGGGTAACTAGGGAAAGGGTTGGCCCACTCAAGGACAGAGAAGGGAATCTATGTGTGGAGTCAGAGGAAATGGGCAAGGTACTAAATGAGTACTTTGCATCAGTATTCACCAAAGAGAAGGACTTGGTGGATGATGAGTCTACGGAAGGGAGTGTAGATTGTCTGGGTCATGTCGATATCAAACAGGAGGAGCTGTTGGGCGTCTTGCAAAGCATTAAGGTAGATAAGTCCCCAGGGCCTGATGGGATCTACCCTGGAATACTGAGGGAGGCAAGGGAAGAAATTGCTGGGGCCTTGACAGAAATCTTTGCATCCTCATTGGCTGCAGGTGAGGTCCCAGAGGACTGGAGAATAGCCAATGTTGTTCATTTGTTTAAGAAGGGTGGTAAGGGTAATCCAGGAAATTATAGGCTGGTGAGCCTTACGTCAGTGGTAGGGAAATTATTAGAGAGGATTCTTCGGGACAGGATTTACTCCCATTTGGAAACAAATGAACTTATTAGTGAGAGGCAGCATGGTTTGTGAAGGGGAGGTCGTGTCTCACTAACTTGATTGAGTTTTTTGAGGAAGTGACGAAGATGATTGATGAAGGAAGGGCAGTGGATGTTGTCTATATGGACTTTAGTAAAGCCTTTGACAAGGTCCCTCATGGCAGACTGGTACAAAAAGGTGAAGTCACATGGGATCAGAGGTGAGCTGGCAAGATGGGTACAGAACTGGCTCAGTCATAGTTTAGTTTTAGTTTAGAGATCCAGCACTGAAACAGGCCCTTCGGCCCACCGAGTCTGTACCGACCATCAACCACCCATAGAAGACAGAGGGTAGCAGTGGAAGGGTGCTTTTCTGAATGGAGGGATGTGACTCGTGGTGTTCCGCAGGGATCAGTGCTGGGACCTTTGCTCTTTGTATTATATATAAATGATTTGGAGGAAAATGTAGCTGGTCTGATTAGTAAGTTTGGGGACGACACAAAGGTTGGTGGAGTTTCAGATAGTGATGAGGATTGTTAGAGGATACAGCAGGATATAGATCGGTTGGAGACTTGGGCGGAGAAATGGCAGATGGAGATTAATCCAGACAATTGTGAGGTAATGCATTTTGGAAGGTCGAATGCAGGTGGGAAGTATACAGAAAATGGCAGAACCCTTAGGAGTATTGACAGGCAGAGAGATCTGGGCGTACAGGTCCACAGGTCACTGAAAGTGGCAACGCAGGTGGATAAGGTAGTCAAGAAGGCATACGGCATGCTTGCCTTCATTGGTCGGGGAATAGAGTATAAAAATAGGCAGGTCATGCTGCAGCTGTACAGAACTTTAGTTAGGCCACACTTAGAATATTGCGTGCAATTCTGGTCGCCACACTACCAGAAGGACGTGGAGGCTTTGAAGAGGGTACAGAAGAGATTTACCAGGATGTTGCCTGGTCCGGAAGGTATTAGCTATGAGGAGAAGTTGGATAAACTCGGATTGTTTTCACTGGAACGACGGAGGTGGAGGGGCGACATGATAGAGGTTTACAAAGTTATGAGCGGCATGGACAGAGTGGATAGTCAGAAGCTTTTTCCCAGGGTGGAAGAGTCAGTTACTAGGGGAAATAGGTTTAAGGTGAGAGGGGCAAAGTTTAGAGGGGATGTGCGAGGCACGTTCTTTACACAGAGGGTGGTGAGTGCCTGGAACTTGCTGTCGGGGGAGGTGGTGGAAGCAGGTACCATAGAGACGTTTAAGAGGCATCTTGACAAATACATGAATAGAATGGGAATAGAGGGATACGGACCCCGGAAGTGCAGAAGGTTTTAGTTTAGACAGGCATCAAGATCGGTGCAGGCTTGGAGGTCCTGTCTTTTAACTTTCTACCTAACTCCCTAAACTCCCCCTGCAGGACCTCATCACTCTTCCTGCCTATATCGTTGGTACCAATGTGTACCACAACCTCTGGCTGTTCACCCTCCCCCTTCAGAATGCCCCCTGTCCGTTCAGAGACATCCTTGTCCCTGGCACCAGGGAGGCAACATACCATCCTGGAGTCTCTTTCACGTCCACAGAAGCGCCTATCTGTGCCCCTGACTATAGAGTCCCCTATAACTATTGCTCTTCTGTGCTTTGTCCCTCCCTGCTGAACAACAGTGCCAGCCGTGGTGCCACTGCTCTGGCTGCTGCTGTTTTCCCCTGATAGGCCATCCCCCACAACAGTATCCAAAACGGTATACTTGTTAGAGAGGGGGATAGCCACAGGGCATTCCTGCACTGACTGCCTGCCCCTTCTAGCAGTCACCCATCTATCTGCCTGCACCTTGGGTGTAACCACTTCTCTAACCCTCCTGTCTATGACACTTTCTGCCACCTGCATGCTCCTAAGTGCATCCAGTTGCCGCTCCAACCGATCCATGCGGTCTGTGAGGAGCTGCAACTGGGTACACTTCCTGCAGATGTAGTCGTCCGGAACGCTGGAAGCGTCACGGACTTCCCACATCTCACAGGTGAAGCACTTCACCCCTCTATCTGACATTTCTAGCACTAATTAGTTTATTAATTTAAAATAAATAAATACTTATTAAATCCTTACTAAATTGTTATAATTAACTGGATGGTCCCTCGTGCTAGATTCCTACTATAAATATTAAATGCTAACTAAATACAGTAATCTCCTCCCTCTGGTTTAGTTACTCTACTTATTAATTAGTTAATCAGGGTTTTAATCAATTTTTATCAATGTTTTATTTTCAAATTCAGTACAAATTCCCTACTAGCCAATCAGGTCACAGCTTTCATGTGACGTCACTTCTCAGTTTTTTTTACCAGAGGTGAGTTTTTTTTACTTACCGGTCCGGAACTCCGCCCTCCGAGTCTTCTCCGTGAATGTAGGCCGCGAATCCCCGAGGTAAGTTTTTTATATTCACCAGTCCAGAACTCCGCCCTCCGAGTCTTCTCCTTGAACCAATACAAGGTAAAAACATACTTGACCTTGTCCTCACCAATCTGCCTGCTGCAGATGCTTCTGTCCATGACTGTATTGGTAGGAGTGACCACCGCACAGTCCTTGTGGAGACGAAATCCCACCTTCACATTGAGGATACTGTCCATCGTGTTGTGTGGCACTACCACCGTGCTAAATGAGGTAGATTTCGAACAGATCTAGCAATGCAAAACTGGGCATCCATGAGGCGCTGTGGACCATCAGCAGCAGCAGAATTGTACTCAACCACAATCTGTAACCTCATGGCCCGGCATATCCCCCACTCTACCATTACCAACAAGCCAGGAGACCAACTCTGTTTCAATGTAGAGTGCAGGAGGGCATGCCAGGAACAGCACCAGGCATACCCCAAAATGAGGTGTCAACCTGGTGAAGCTACAACACAGGACTATCTGCGTGCCAAACTGCGTAAGCAGCATGCGATAGAAAGAGCTAAGTGATTCCATAACCAATGGATCAGATCTAAGCTCTGCAGTCCTGCACATCCAGTCTTGAATGGTGGTGGACAATTAAACAACTAACTGGAGGAGGTGGCTCCACAAATATCCCCATCCTCATTGATGGGGAGCCCAGCACATCAGTGCGAAAAATAAGGTTGAAGCATTTGCAACAATCTTCAGCCAGAAGTGTCGAGTGGATGATCCATCTCGGCCTCCTCCTGAAGTCCCCAGCATTACAGATGCCAGACTTCAGCCAATTCGATTCACACCGCGTGATATCAAGAAACGACTGAAGGCACTGGATACTGCAAAGGCTATGGGTTGTAGACCCAGTAAAAACACATAAGAACTTAATTAATACAAAGGGGCCAGTAACACAACAATGAACAGTGTGTTGAAGCAGGATGAGTAGAAAGGGACCACAGCACACAGATAGCCGAGGAATTGTAGATAGGATAGAAAAGATGTTGAGGAGGATCCCAGACAAAGTCCTTGCACATAGCAGATAAAGAGATCATGGACACCAGATGTGATTAAACTCATAATAGACAATGGGAAACTGTGAAGTTTTGAACAGATTCTCACTGAGCCAAATAAGGAATGATCATTATGTCATTATATCAGACCCCTATGAGTAAGTAAGAGGGGAGGGTCTTAGAAACAAAATTTAACCCGATTGAAACTAGGGAAGGCACGAGAACCCCGGGGAACAACACTCGAGAATATACCCTGAACCAGGGGCTCAGAGAACAGAAGAGCAGCCGCATGTCCGAGACTGATCACCTCGTGTCTTGACGGGTAGTATACTGTACAAGTAGTGAGAGCTTGTACTTTGACGATTTAGTGTGTGAATTAAATATCGATATACCTTTCACCAATCAAATTCCGTGGATTCTTTAAGAGTAGAGCGCGTGTTAGGCACAACATAATTGGCATCCGAACAGGGACTCGGTTGTAGTGCTATTTCAAGTTATTTTGAATAGCCTCACTGAGTTTGAACTAAATTATAAACAAAGTTACGAGTCTGACGGATCGGATTGGTGAACCTTTGAGTAATTATGGCCCTGGCCAGGCCAGAGTGGGAGTTGGAGCTCCGGAAATATTTGAAGGGCAAGTGGCCCTCGTGGATAGAGTTTGCAGTTAAACAGTACACGGGCCAGGGGTCTGTTGGGGTACAGCATTGGGAGGATGCGCAGATCCACCAAGCCAAACGGGCACCTAAGCTAGTGAAAGCCACTGCTGAGTGGCATGATAGGGCCCTGAAGGCAGAGTCAGTTAGTGCAGCACAGGTGGTGTATTTAATCCAATTCCAGTCTCAAGCTGAGAAGGCTGAATACAGTCGCAATAAGGCTGAGAGGGAAGTGGACAAGGCGAAGGAACAGCTCACAGGAGCGGAACAGAAATACTCTGACTTACAGACTGCATTGACGGTTCAGCGCCATTGTTTGGAGTTGAATGAGTGTGAAAAGTGATTGTTGAGTGTATTCATTTCAATTTAAGATAGTGCACCCAGGAATCACAGAATCACAGAATAATACAGTGCAGAAGAGGCCCTTCGGCCCATCGAGTCTGCACCGATGCATTAAAGACACCTGACCTGTCTACCTAATCCCATTTGCCAGCACTTGGCCCATAGCCTTGAATGTTATGACGTGCCAAGTGCTCATCCAGATACTTTTTAAAGGATGTGAGGCAGCCTGCCTCTACCACCCTCCCAGGCAGGGCATTCCAGACCGTCACCACCCTCTGGGTAAAAATGTTCTTCCTCAAATCCCTCTTAAACCTCCTGCCCCTCACCTTAAACTTGTGACCCCTCGTAATTGACCCTTCAACTAAGGGGAACAGCTTCTCCCAATCCACCCTGTCCATGCCCCTCATAATCTTGTACACCTCGATCAGGTCACCCCTCAGTCTTCTCTGCTCCAGCGAAAACAACCCAAGCCTATCCAACCTCTCTTCATAGCTTAAATGTTCCATCACAGGCAACATCCTGGTGAATCGCCTCTGCACCCCCTCCAGTGCAATCACATCCTTCCTATAATGTGGCGACCAGAATTGCACACAGTACTCCAGCTGTGGCCTTACCAAAGTTCTGTACAACTCCAACATGACCTCCTTGCTTTTGTAATCTATGCCTCGATTGATAAAGGCAAGTGTCCCATATGCCTTTTTCACCACCCTATTAACCTGCCCTTCTGCCTTCAGAGATCTATGGACAAACACGCCAAGGTCCCTTTGTTCCTCGGAACTTCCCAGTGTCAGGCAATTCATTGAATACTTCCGTGTCACATTACTCATTCCAAAGTGTATCACCTCACACTTTTCAGCATTAAATTCCATCTGCCACTTTTCTGCTCATTTGACCATCCCGTCTACATCTTCCTGTAACCTAAGACTCTCCACCTCACTGTTAACCACTCGGCCAATCTTTGCGTCATCCGCGAACTTACTGATCCTACCCCCCACATAGTCATCTATGTCGTTTATATAAATGACAAACAATAGGGGACCCAGCACAGATCCCTGTGGTACGCCACTGGACACTGGCTTCCAGTCACTAAAACAGCCATCTGTCATCACTCTCTGTCTCCTACAGCTAAGCCATATTTGAATCCACCTTATCAAGTTACCCTGCATCCCATGTGCATTTGCTTTCTTGATAAGTCTCCCATGTGGGACCTTGTCAAAGGCTTTGCTGAAATCCATGTAAACTACATCAACTGCACTACCCTCATCTACACACCTGGTCACATGCTCAAAAAATTCAGTCAAATTTGTTAAGCATGACCTCCCTCTGACAAAGCCATGCTGACTATTCCTAATCAAATTTTGTTTCTCCAAGTGGAGATAAATTCTCTCCTTCAGAATTTTCTCCAATAGTTTCCCTACCACTGACGTGAGACTCACTGGTCTGTAGTTCCCTGTCTTATCTCTGCAACCTTTCTTAAATAGTGGGACCACATTAGCTGTTCTCCAGTCCTCTGGCACCTCCCCCGTGACCAGAGAGGAATTAGAAATTAGGGTCAGAGCCCCTGCAATCTCCACCCTCGCCTCCCACAGCATCCTGGGACACAAATCGTCCGGACCTGGAGATTTGTCCACTTTTAGGCCTGTCAAAACCTCCAATACCTTGTCACTCCCTATGACAATTTGCTCAAGAACCTCACAGTCTCTATGAGTTCCATATCTACATCCTCATTCTCTTCAGTGAATTCAGATGTGAAGTATTCGTTCAACACCCTACCAATGTCCTCTGGCTCCACCCAGATATCCCCCTTGGTCCCGAATGGGTCCTATTCTTTCCCTGGTTATCCTCTTCCCATTGATATAGTTATAGAAAATCTTGGGATTTTCCTTACTTTTACCAGACAGAGCTTTCTCATATCCCCTCTTTGCTCTCCTAATTGCTTTCTTAAGCTCCATCCTACACTTTCTGTACTCCACTAATGCTTCCATTGATTTGCTCTCCTTGTATTTGCTAAAAGCCTCTCTTTTCCTTCTCATCGTACCCTGAATGTTTCTGGTCATCCATGGTTCTCTGGGCTTGTTGCTCCTACCCATTACCCTAGAGGGAACATGTTGGGCCTGTACCCTCCCCATTTCCTTTTTGAGTGCCCCCCACTGTACGGTCCCAGTGGTCCAGGAATCTAAAACCCTCCCTCCTGCACCAACTCTTAAGCCACGCGTTCATCTGTGCTATTCTCCTATTTCTATATTCGCTAGCACGTGGCACTGGGAGTAATCTAGAGATTACAACCCGAGAGGTCCTGCTTTTTAGTCTGATGCCTAACTCCCTGAATTCCTGATGCTAGACCTCATCCCTCTTTCTACCTATGTCATTGGTACCAAACATGTACCATGACCTCTGCCTTATCACCCTCCCCCTTCAGGATGCCTTGCAGCTGTTTAGTGACATCCCGGACCCTGGCACCAGGGAGGCAACACACCATCCTGGAGTCACGTTGACGGCCACAGTAGCGCCTATCTGTTCCCCTGACTATAGAATCCCCTATTACTTTTGCTCTTCCTCTCTTTCCCCCTTCCTGTACAGACAGGCTGCTTGCGGTGCCAGAAGCTTGGCTCTGTCCGCACTCCCTGGAGGAACCAGCCTCATCAGCCTCCAAAATGAAATACTGATTTGCAAGCAGGACCCCAGGGGACTCCTGAACTACCTGCCTGTTTTTCTTGGACTGCCTGGTAGTCACCCATTCCCTTCCTTCCTCAAGTCCCTTCGGCTGCGGTGTGACCACCTCTCTATACGTGCTATCCACGATGCTCTCAGACTTGCGGATGCTCCACAGTGTTTCCAGCCACCGTTCCAGCTCTGAAACCCGAGCTTCCAGGAGCTGCAGCTGAACACACTTCCTGCACACATGCTGGTCCCGGGGACTGGAAATGTTCCCGGATTCCCACATGCAGCAAGAGGAGCAAACCACGGCTTTAGGTTCTCCTGTTATGACTAAACCCTTTAAATTTAAAACTTTAGAAGACTATTATAATTTAAGAAAAACAACTAAGTCTTGCTAAAACAATGACTTACAATTCAATCCAGTTTGAAAAATACCCACCAGGACTTACTCACCAGTCTGCTGTGCTCTTTGGAAACTCTCGGCTCCTCTCACGCTCTTTGAGGACAGGTAGGAAATGAAAGGAGCTCCTCGCTCTCTCCTCACCGAACTCCCTCAGTCACAAAACTCCCACTTTAACTCTCTAATGCAACCCAAGTCAGCACTCGAGTGCAAACGAAGTCCGTACTGTAAGATGGCCCACTTTTATACTGTCTGACTCTCGCCCCTGAAAACTGGTTTAAGCCAGTTATCTAATTAACAAGGTGCAGCTGCAAGCAGAGCCTGAGTGAACCCTGTTTAAAGCTGGTCTAAACCTCACTTTCTCCAACCCTAACAGCAACTGTTAAGTTAATTTGCGAAATAAAAGAAAGACTCGACTTTTGATAAAACTAACCCTTAATTACCCTCAGTCACAAAACGCCCACTTTAGCAGCCCCAAGTCAGCACTCCAGTGCAAGTGCTAATGGGATATAAAATAGAATTATATTTAAGTTAAAGCTTTATTTTTAGTTTAAAAGTTGGTTTTGCAACTGTGAAAAGGCAATGAACAATTTCGTAAGAGATAAGCTTCAGCCTTGAAGGTCTAAAGATGTTTGGCAGAAATCCAATTTGAAGTTTAAAACACTGCTTTAATTGGAGTTCCAGTTTAAAATCTGTTCTCGTTTGTTTTGGAGTTTAAATTAAAGACGTGTTTTACTGACTGTTTTAAGTAGCAAATGTCAGAAATTGGAAATTGGTTTAAGGGAGAGAAAGATAAACAAAGGAGATATAGGACAGATGCTGTCTATGTTTAAAGTTTGTTTCAGTAGCTGGTGTTAAATCTTTTGTTTTAAGTATGTTAAATAACTTTTTCTTTAGTTTTTGGTTTTATTTCAGTCATTTGAAAAGGTGCCTGAAGAAAGAACAAGAAAAATGACATAATTTACCATCTTTCAAAAAAAGGCACGTGCTATTCTATTCTGTGTGTAGTTAATAAGTATTATAAGTTAATGAGTCTGAGTTAAGTTTATACTATAAAGGTTAATTGACCTGTTAAGTTGAAAAACTGGAAATTTCATTTGTGGCCACAATGAACTTTCAAGTTTAGCGTGTCAAATTTTGGAGGAGTCTTCAGTTCCGGACATAAGACCCATTCATATAACATGCACAGTTTTGATCTTTAAATATTTGTTGCAGTGAATTGGAATTTGGAATTTGTTATAAAAAATTTTGGGATTAGAAACCTCTTACAAAAGATGCTAAAAGTTTGAAAACAATTGCAGTTTAATGTAAAATGCAGTCTTTCCTGATGGAGATGCTTTCCTTTGAAGTTGATAATGATTTTTTTTTATTCATTCATGGGATGTGGGCATCACTGGCCAGGCCAGTATTTATTGCCCATCCCTAATTGCCCTCGAGAAGGTGGTGCTGAGCTGCCTTCTTGAACCACTGCAGTCCATTTGGGGTAGGTACACCCACAGTGCTGTTCGGAAGGGAGTTCCAGGATTTTGACCCAGCGACAGTGAAGGAACGGTGATATAGTTCCAAGTCAGGATGGTGTGTGACTTGGAGGGGAACTTGCAGGTGGTGGTGTTCCCATGCATTTGCTGCCCTTGTCCTTCCAGTTGGTAGAGGTCGTGGGTTTGAACAAAGAACAGTACAGCACAGGAACAGGCCATTCGGCCCTCCAAGCCTGCGGCGATCTTGATGCCTGTCTAAACTAAAACCTTCTGCACTTCCGGGGACCGTATCCCTCTATTCCCATCCTATTCATGTATTTGTCAAGATGCCTCTTAAACGTCGCTATCGTATCTGCTTCCACCACCTCCCCCGGCAGCAAGTTCCAGGCACTCACCACCCTCTGTGTAAAGAGCTTGCCTCGCACATCCCCTCTAAACTTTGCCCCTCGTACCTTAAACCTATGTCCCCTCGTAACTAACTCTTCCACCCTGGGAAAAAGCTTCTGACTATGCACTCTGTCCATGCCACTCATAACTTTGTAAACCTCTATCATGTCGCCCCTCCACCTCCGTCGTTCCAGTGAAAACAATCCGAGTTTATCCAACCTCTCCTCATAGCTAATGCCCTCCAGACCAGGCAACATCCTGGTAAACCTCTTCTGTACCCTTTCCAAAGCCTCCACGTCCTTCTGGTAGTGTGGAGACCAGAATTGCACGCAATATTTTTGCGAGGAGCAGCTTTGACAGAACGAGGTGCGGAGCGGACTTACAGCTGAGCGGTCAATTTCAGTAAGTTACAAGTTAATCCCCTTTTGTTTCGGAGGACCGGGGACTGCTGGGTAAGGGAAAACTATTTATTTGGGCAGTGGCAGTACCCGAGACACTACACGTGTAGTGTCTCCCACCCACCCTCCTCCTCTAACCAAAAAAAAAGGACTCTGGTGTGTTGATAAGGTAAGCTTTTTATTTAAAAAGTTCAGTCCGTCGGATTGCAAAGCGAACAAGTTTTGACTTTTTTTTTTTTCGTTTGGTTTTCCAGTAGATTTGTTGGGAATCTAGAACAGTGGGAATGGAGGTAAAGGCAGTTGTATGTTCCTCCTGCAGAATGTGGGAGGTAGGGGTCGCCAAGAGTGTCCCTGCTGACTGCATCTGCGGGAAGTGCACCCAACTCCAGCTCCTCGCAGACCGCGTTAGGGAACTGGAGCTGGAGCTGGATGAACTTCGGATCATTCGGGAGGCGGAGGGGATTATTGACAGGAGTTATAGGGAGGCAGTCACACCTCAGGTAAAAGAAGTAGGTAGATGGGTTCCCGTCAGGGGAAGGAAAGGGAACCAGCAGGTAGTGCAGGGATCCCCTGTGGCCGTTTCCCTCAACAACAGGTATACCGTTTTGGATACTGTTGGGGGGGACGACTTACCAGGGGTAAGCAATGGGGTGCAGGTCTCTGGCACAGAGTCTGTCCCTGTTGCTCAGAAGGGAAAGGGGAAGAGGAGCAGAGCATTAGTCATTGGGGACTCCATAGTTAGGGGAACAGATAGGAGGTTCTGTGGGAACGAGAGAGACTCACGGTTGGTGTGTTGCCTCCCAGGTGCCAGGGTACGTGATGTCTCTGATCGTGTTTTTGGGATCCTTAAGGGGGAGGGGGAGCACCCCCAAGTCGTGGTCCACATAGGCACCAACGACATAGGTAGGAAGAGAGATGGGGATTTAAGGCAGAAATTCAGGGAGCTAGGGTGGAAGCTTAGAGCGAGAACAACCAGAGTTGTTATCTCTGGGTTGTTGCCCGTGCCACGTGCTAGCGAAGAGAGGAACAGGGAGAGAGAGGAGTTGAACACGTGGCTGCAGGGATGGTGTAGGAGGGAGGGTTTTGGTTTCCTGGATAATTGGGGCTCTTTCTGGGGTAGGTGGGACCTCTACAAACAGGATGGTCTTCATCTGAACCAGAGGGGTACCAATATCCTGGGGGGGAGATTTGTTAGTGCTCTTCGGGGGGGTTTAAACTAATTCAGCAGGGGAATGGGAACCAAAATTGTAGTTCCAGTGTACAGGATGTTGAGAGTAGTGAGGTAGGGGATAAGGTTACAGGGACGCAAGAGGGCACTGGCAAGCAAGAACTTGGTTTAAAGTGTGTCTATTTCAACGCCAGGAGCATCCGGAATAAGGTGGGTGAGCTTGCAGCATGGGTTGGTACCTGGGATCTCGATGTTGTGGCCATTTCAGAGACATGGGTAGAGCAGGGGCAGGAATGGATGTTGCAGGTTCCGGGATTTAGATGTTTCAGTAAGAACAGAGAAGAGGGTAAAAGAGGGGGGGTGTGGCATTGTTAATCAAGGAAAGTATTACAGCGGCAGAAAGGACGTTTGAGGACTCGTCTACTGAGGTAGTATGGGCCGAGGTTAGAAACAGGAGAGGAGAGGTCACCCTGTTGGGAGTTTTCGATAGACCTCCGAATAGTTCCAGAGATGTAGAGGAAAGGATAGCGAAGATGATTCTCGACAGGAGCGAGAGTAACAGGGTAGTGGTTATGGGGGACTTTAACTTTCCAAATATTGACTGGAAATACTATAGTTCGAGTACTTTAGATGGGTCTGTTTTTGTCCAGTGTGTGCAGGAGGGTTTCCTGACACAGTATGTGGACAGGCCAACCAGGGGCGATGCCACATTGGATTTGGTACTGGGTAATGAACCCGGCCAGGTGTTCGATTTAGATGTAGGTGAGCATTTTGGCGATAGTGATCACAATTCGGTTAGGTTTACCTTAGCGATGGGCAGGGACAGGTATATACCGCAGGGCAAGAATTATAGCTGGGGAAAAGGAAATTATGACACGATTAGGCAAGATTTAGGATGTGTAGGACGGGGAAGGAAACTGCAGGGGATGGGCACAAACGAAATGTGGAGCTTATTCAAGGAGCAGCTAATGCGAGTCCTTGATAAGTATGTACCTGTCAGGCAGGGAGGAAGTTGTCGAGCGAGGGAGCCATGGTTTACTCAAGAAGTTGAAGCGCTTGTCAAGAGGAAGAGGGCGGCTTATGTTAGGATGAGACGTGAAGGCTCAGTTGGGGCGCTTGAGAGTTACAAGCTAGCCAGGAAGGATCTAAAGGGAGGGCTAAGAAGAGCAAGGAGAGGACACGAGAAGTCATTGGCGGATAGGATCAAAGAAAACCCTAAGGCTTTCTATAGGTATATCAGGAATAAAAGAATGATAAGAGTTAGAACAGGGCCAATCAAGGATAGTAGTGGGAAGTTGTGTGCGGAATCAGAGGAGATAGGGGAAGCGTTAAATGAATATTTTTCGTCAGTATTTACAGTAGAGAAAGAAAATGTTGCCGAGGAGATTACTGAGATACAGCCTACTAGGCTAGATGGGATTGAGATTCACAAGGAGGAGGTGTTATCAATTTTGGAAAGAGTGAAAATAGATAAGTCCCCTGGGCCAGATGGGATTTATCCTAGGATTCTCTGGGAAGCCAGGGAGGAGATTGCAGAGCCGTTGTTGTTGATCTTTATGTCGTCATTGTCGACAGTAGTAGTGCCGGAGGACTGGAGAATAGCAAATGTTGTCCCCTTGTTCAAGAAGGGGAGTAGAGACAGCCCTGGTAATTATAGACCTGTGAGCCTTACTTCAGTTGTGGGTAAAATGTTGGAAAAGGTTATAAGAGATCGGATTTATAATCATCTTGAAAAGAATAAGTTCATTTGCGATAGTCAGCACGGTTTAGTGAAAGGTAGGTCGTGCCTCACAAACCTTATTGAGTTTTTCGAGAAGGTGACCAAACAGGTGGATGAGGGTAAAGCAGTGGATGTGGTGTATATGGATTTCAGTAAGGCGTTTGATAAGGTTCCCCACGGTAGGCTATTGCAGAAAATATGGAAGTATGGGGTTGAAGGTGATTTAGAGCTTTGGATCAGAAATTGGCTAGCTGAAAGAAGACAGAGGGTGGTGGTTGATGGCAAATGTTCATCCTGGAGTTTAGTTACTAGTGGTGTACCGCAAGGTTCTGTTTTGGGGCCACTGCTGTTTGTCATTTTTATAAATGACCTGGATGAGGGTGTAGAAGGGTGGGTTAGTAAATTTGCGGATGACACGAAGGTCGGTGGAGTTGTGGATAGTGTCAAAGGGTGTTGTAGGGTACAGAGGGACATAGATAGGCTGCAGAGCTGGGCTGAGAGATGGCAAATGGAGTTTAATGCGGAGAAGTGTGAGGTGATTCACTTTGGAAGGAGTAACAGTAATGCAGAGTACTGGGCTAATGGGAAGATTCTTGGTAGTGTAGATGAGCAGAGAGATCTTGGTATCCAGGTACATAAATCCCTGAAAGTTGCTACCCAGGTTAATAGGGCTGTTAAGAAGGCATATGGTGTGTTAGCTTTTATTAGTAGGGGGATCGAGTTTCGGAGCCACGAGGTCATGATGCAGCTGTACAAAACTCTGGTGAGGCCGCACCTTGAGTATTGCGTGCAGTTCTGGTCACCGCATTATAGGAAGGATGTGGAAGCTTTGGAAAGGGTGCAGAGGAGATTTACTAGGATGTTGCCTGGTATGGAAGGAAGGTCTGACGAGGAAAGGCTGAGGGACTTGGGGTTGTTTTCATTAGAGAGAAGGAGGAGGAGAGGTGACTTAATAGAGACATACAAGATAATCAGAGGGTTAGATAGGGTGGATAGTGAGAGTCTTTTTCCTCGGATGATGATGGCAAACACGAGGGGACATAGCTTTAAGTTGAGGGGTGAAAGATATAGGACAGATGTCAGAGGTAGTTTCTTTACGCAGAGAGTAATAGGGGCGTGGAACGCCCTGCCTGCAACAGTAGTCGACTCGCCAAGTTTAAGGGCATTTAAGTGGTCATTGGATAGACATATGGATGAAAATGGAATAGTGTAGGTCAGATGGTCGGCGCAACATCGGGGGCCGAAGGGCCTGTACTGCGCTGTAATGTTCTAATGTTCTAATGTTCTAATATTCTAAGTGTAGCCTAACTAAAGTTCTGTACAGCTGCAGCATGACTTGCCAATTTTTATACTCTATGCCCCGACCGATGAAGGCAAGCATGCCGTATGCCTTCTTGACTACCTTATCCACCTGCGTTGCCACTTTCAGTGACCTGTGGACCTGTACGCCCAGATCTCTCTGCCTGTCAATACTCCGAAGGGTTCTGCCATTTACTGTATACTTCCCACCTGCATTAGACCTTCCAAAATGCATTACCTCACATTTGTCCGGATTAAACTCCATCTGCCATTTCTCCGCCCAAGTCTCCAACTGATCTATATCCTGCTGTATCCTCTGATAATCCTCATCACTATCCGCAACTCCACCAACCTTTGTGTTGTCCGCAAACTTACTAATCAGACCAGCTACATTTTCCTCCAAATCATTTATATATACTACAAACAGCAAAGGTCCCAGCACTGATCCCTGCGGAACACCACTAGTCACATCCCTCCATTCAGTAAAGCACCCTTCCACTGCTACCCTCTGTCTTCTATGACATAGCCAGTTCTGTATCCATCTTGCCAGCTCACCTCTGATCCCATGTGACTTCATCTTTTGTACCAGTCTGCCATGAGGGACCTTGTCAAAGGCTTTACTGAAGTCCATATAGATAACATCCACTGCCCTTCCTTCATCAATCATCTTTGTCACTTCCTCAAAAAACTCAATCAAATTAGTGAGACACGACCTCCCCTTCACAAAACCATGCTGCCTCTCACTAATAAGTTTGTTTGTTTCCAAATGGGAGTAAATCCTGTCCTGAAGAATCCTCTCTAATAATTTCCTGACCACTGACGTAAGGCTCACCGGCCTATAATTTCCTGGATTATCCTTGCTACCCTCCTTAAACAAAGGAACAACATTGGCTATTCTCCAGTCCTCTGGGACCTCACCTGTAGCCTATGAGGATGCGAAGATTTCTGTCAAGGCCCCAGCAATTTCTTCCCTTGCCTCCCTTAGTATTCTGGGGTACATTCCATCAGGCCCTGGGGACTTATCTACGTTAATGCTTTGCAAGACACCCAACACCTCCTCCTTTTTGATAATGAGATGACTGAGACTATCTACACTCCCTTCCCTAGACTCACCATCCACCAAGTCGTTCTCTTTGGTTAGCACCGCAACCTCACAGCTCCAGGGACCCGGGTTCGGTTCTGGGTACTGCCTGTGTGGAGTTTGCAAGTTCTCCCTGTGACCGCGTGGGTTTTCGCTGGGTGCTCTGGTTTCCTCCCACAGCCAAAGACTTGCAGGTGATAGGTAAATTGGCCATTGTAAATTGCCCCTGGTGTCGGTAGGTGGTAGGGAATATGGGATTAATGTAGGGTTAGTATAAATGGGTGGTTGTTTCAATGCTGTATCTCTAAATAAAAATTAAAATAAAATAAAAATAAATACTGATGCAAAGTATTCATTTAGTACCTCGCCCATTTCCTCTGACTCCACACATAGATTTCCTTCTCAGTCCTTAAGCGGGCCAACCCTTTCCCTAGTTACCCTCTTGCTCTTTATATATGAAAAAAAAGCCTTGCGATTATCCTTAATCCTGTTTGCCAATGACTTTTCATGACCACTTTTAGACCCCTTGACTCAGCGATGGTAATGCCGTTGAATGTCAAGGATCGATGGTTAGATTCTCTCTTGTTTGAGATGGTCATTGCCTGGCACTTGTGTGGCGCAAATGTTATTTGCCATTTATCAGCCCAAGCCTGGATATTGTCCAGGTCTTGCTGCATTTCTACACGGACTGCTTCTGTATCTGAGGAGTCACGAATGGTGCTGAACATTGTGCAATCATCAGTGAACATCCCCACTTCTGACCTTATGATTGAAGGAAGGTCATTGATGAAGCAGCTGAAGATGGTTAGGCCCAGGACACTATCCTGAGGAACTCCTGCAGTGATGATTGACCTCCAACAACCACAACCATCTTCCTTTGCGCATGGTATGACTCCAGCCAGCGGAGAGTTTTCCCCCAATTCCCATTGACCTCAGTTTTGCTTGGGCTCCTTGATGCCATACTCGGTCAAATGCTGCCTTGATGTCAAGGGTAGTCACTCTCACCTCACGAATTCAGCTCTTTTGTCCATGTTTGAACCAAGGCTGTAATGAGGTCAGGAGCTGAGTGGCCCTGGCGGAACCCAAACTGAGCTTCACTGAGCAGGCTATTGCTAAGCAAGCGCCGCTTGATGGCACTGTTGATGACACCTTCTATCACTGATGGGGCGGTAATTGGCAGTGTACAGGACATACCTGGGCAATTTTCCACATTGCAGGGTTGATGCCAGTGTTGTAGCTGTACTGGAACAGCTTGGCTAGGGGCGCAGCAAGTTCTGGAGCACAGTACTATTGCCGGAATATTGTCAGGGTCCATAGCTTTTGCAGTATCCAGTGCCTTCAGTCGTTTCTTGATATCACGTGGAGTGAATCGAATTGGCTGAAGTCTGGCATCTGTGACGCTGGGGACTTCAGGAGGAAGCCGAGATGGATCATCAACTCGGCACTTCTGGCTGAAGATTGTTACAAATGCCTTATCTTTCGCACTGATGTGCTGGGCTCCCCCATTATTGAGGATGGGGATATTTGTGGAGCCACCTCCTCCAGTTAGTTGTTTAATTGTCCACCACTATTCACGGCTGGATGTGGCAGGACTGCAGAGCTTAGATCTGATCCGTTGGTTATGGGATCGCTTAGCTCTGTCTATCGCATGCTGCTTACACCGTTTGGCACGCAGATAGTCCTGTGTTGTAGCTTCAGCAGGTTGACACCTCATTTTGAGGTATGCCTGGTGCTGCTCCTGGCATGCCCTCCTGCACTCTCCATTGAACCAGGGATTTGAACCCATGTCCCCAGACAAATACCCTGGGTCTCTGGGTTACTAGTCCAGTGATAATACCACTACGCCACTGCCTACCCATGTTACTGATGATTTTAAAAACAAGAAATGCTGGAACCACTCAGCAGGTCTGGCAGCATCTGTGGAAAGAGAAGCAGAGTTAACGTTTCGGGTCAGTGACCCTTCTTCGGAGTATTGGAGTAGTATTGCGAATACCTGTAATTCCGAGAGATAAGTTAGGGATGCAATTATACGAAGTAGAAAATATAGGGGTGATAAAGGGAAAAGATTACATAAAATACTATGATATATTACCCTATGTTGTGGAATTTGGAAAAGAGGTAGTTGGAACAACATTGTCTGAGTGTAGTCTGGAAAACCAGGTGGTCATATGCCCTCATCCTATATATAAAACAGCAGAATCAAAATGTGGATTTAATGCCACTGTAAATTGCACCATGGAGACTAGGAAAGCATTGTCAGGGCTAAGCCATGTGGCCTATATGGGAAAGGGGAGATATTGTTGAACCACCATGGTGAAGGAGTACCAGTATGGACATAACCGGACTTGTCCAGTGAGCAACAGTACGTTTTGTTTCAACCCACAAATACTGTTAGCAGGAATGAATCTAGAAGAATCACTTGACACTCAGGTCTGCTCCAATGTCAAACAGTTTATTGAGTTATGCCAGCGGGGAGCAGGTCACTGGTCTGTCTGGATGCCTCTCCACCGAACAAAGGAAAATCCACAACAGATATACAGTTACTCAGCCCATCCCGGCGGGACATAATCCAATCATAACGGTTATTGATTACATATATTACATTCATTACCAATAAAATAATTAATTATGCATCATGTGGTTGTGGGGATAGCTCATGGTACGCCCCTGACCATCTCAGCTTGTTTACCAAACCCCCCTTATCAGCTATCCTTGGGTCTTCACAATGAATCCTTCTACCTCTATCAGGCCTGCATTGCTAGTTGCTTTGTGTAGTCCGCAATTAGACAGAGCAGCTGTCTTATGCAATGATAGGGGGGGCCCTCCTTGGTCAGCCTAATTGCCTGTGCTAAGCAGTACCATGCTCAAGGCTGCAAGCTAACTAACTTGTCCCACAATGCCTTGGGTAAATAGCCTATTTTGTAACAATATGTGGCTACACTTTCATCTTATATATATATATATATATATATATGTGTGTGTATTTATTTAGCTGCATCGGCCACAATTTTTCCCTCTACAACCAGAGTAGGGAAGATGGAGTTGGTAGACATACATAAACGAAAGACAGAAACGCTAACTGTGACAGAAAGTATTAAGGAGAACTTGACAAATTACCTCCGGGAATATGAATATACTATTCAGCCATTGCCCACACGCTTGGGTAAAGAGAGACAGCAGCTAGAAGCCATTGCTGTAGTGTACTACAATCTGGAACAACAGTCGAAGAAACTACAAGATGAGACTGACGAGAGAGGTGAGAGGACTTATGGAACTGGGGGTCAAACGTGCAGATACACCCCTGGTTTAGAATTATCTCCCATGTCCTGATAGTGGGTTTGGGTATCATGGTGTTAGATGTGACCTACTAAATTGGCAACTTAAGAAATTAATTAGGCGATGTGAAAGGATGTATGAACACAGGTTGGACAGCTACCCGAAAGGCAATCAGTATTCGGACTTGCTCTATAAAAGATAGACAATTAGTTTTGCCACACAAGGGTATAACCTATTCATATATACTTAAAATGAGTTAATGAATGGTCAATGTATTCTAAGAATGAAATTGTATTATGTTCACACAATTGATTGATTATGTAATAGTGATGTTTAAATTGTGCTTTCTTTAACATTACACTGTTTATGTTTTGAAAATGAAATTGTAATTGCACAAGTATACTACCGAAGAGACATGAGAGTGTGATCCCTTGGGCATAGCCCTGCAGGATCAAAGGGGGGACTGTAGACCCAGTAAAAACATATACAGTAAAAACACATACAGTGAAAACACATAAGAACTTAATTAAAACAAAGGGGCCAGTCACACAACAATGAACAGTGTGTTGAAGCAGGATGAGTAGAAAGGGGCGCAGCACACAGATAGCCGAGGAATTGTAGATAGGATAGAAAAGATGTTGAGGAGGATCCCAGACACAGTCCTTGCACATAGCAGATAAAGAGATCATGGACACCAGATGTGATTAAACTCATAACAGACAATGGGAAACTGTGAAGTTTTGAACAGGTTCTCACTGAGCCAAATAAGGAATGATCATTATGTCATTATATCAGACCCCTATGAGTAAGTAAGAGGGGAGGGTCTTAGAAACAAGATTTAACCCGACTGAAACTAGGGAAGGCACGAGAACCCCGGGGAACAACACTCGAGAATATACCCTGAACCAGGGGCTCAGAGAACAGAAGAGCAGCCGCAAGTCCGAGACTTATCACCTCGTGTCTTGATGGGTAGTATACTGTACAAGTAGTGACAGCTTGTACTTGGTGATTTAGTGTCTGAATAAAATATTGATATACCTTTCACCAATCGGATTCCATGGATTCTTTAAGAGTAAGTGCGTGTTAGGCACAACAGGGTCCTGACAACATTTCGGCAATAGTACTGAAGACCTGTGCTCCAGAACTTGCCGCACCCCGAGCCAAGCTGTTCCAGTACAGCTACAACACAGTCATCTACCCATGTGGAAAATTGCCCCGGGGTGTCCTGTACACAAAAAGCAGGACAAGTCCAACCCGATCAATTACCACCCCATCAGCCTACTCTCAATCATCAGTAAAGTGATGGAAGGTGTCATCAACAGTGCCATCAAGCGGCACTTGCTTAGCAACAACCTGCTCAGGGCCACTCAGCGCCTGACCTCATTACAGCCTTAGTTCAAACATGGACAAAAGAGCTGAACTCAAGAGGTGAGGTGAGAGTGACTGCCCTTGACATCAAGACAGCATTTGACTGAGTATGGCATCGAGGAGCCCTAGCAAAACAGAGGTCAATGGGAATCAGGGGGAAAACTCTCTGCTGATTGGAGTCAGACCTAGCGCAAAGGAAGATGGTTGTGGTTGTTGGGGGTCAATCATCTGAGCTCCAGGACATCACTGCAGGAGTTCCTCAGGATAGTATCCTCGGCCCAACCATCTTCAGCTGTTTCATCAATGACCTTCCTTCAATCATAAGGTCAGAAGTGGGGATGTTCGCTGATGATTACACAATGTTCAGCACCATTCGTGACTCCTCAGATACTGCAGCAATCCGTGTAGAAATGCAGCAAGACCTGGACAACATCCAGGCTTGGGCTGAGAAATGGCAAGTAACATTTGCGCCACACAAGTGCCAGGCAATGACCATCTCCAACAAGAGAGAATCTAACCATCTCCCCATGACATTCAACGGCATTACCATCGCTGAATCCCCCACTATCAACATCCTAGGGGCTACCATTGACCAGAAACTGAACTGGAGTAGCCATATAAATACCGTGGCTACAAGAGCAGGTCAGAGGCTAGGAATCCTGCAGTGAGTAACTCACCTCCTGACTCCCCAAAGCCTGTCCACCATCTACAAGGTACAAGTCAGGAGTGTGATGGAATACTCTCCACTTGCCTGGATGGGTGCAGCTCCAACAACACTCAAGAAGCTCGACACCATCCAGGACAAAGTAACCCACTTGATTGGCACCCCATCTACAAACATTCACTCCCTCCACCACCGACGCACAATGGCGGCAATGTGTACCATCTACAAGATGCACTGCAGCAACGCACCAAGGCTCCTTAGACAGCACCATCCAAACCTGCGACCTCTACCACCTCGAAGGACAAGAGCAGATGTATGGGAACATCACCGTCTGCAAGTTCCCGTCCACGTCATATTGCCATTCCTTCACTGTCGCTGGGTCTAAATCCTGGAACTCCCTTCCTAACAGCACTGTGGGTGTACCTATCTCACATGGACTGCAGCAGTTCATGAAGTCAGCTCACCACCACCTTCTCAAGGGAAATTAGGGATGGGCAATAAATGCTGGCATAGCCAGTGACACCCACATCCCATGAATGAATAAAAAAGACAACCTTCTTCACTGTCCACTATACCACCAATTTTGGTGACATCTTCAAACTTACTAATCATGCCCCCTACGTTCACGTCCAAGTCATTAATATATATGACAAACAACAGAGGGCCCAGCACCGATCCCTGCGACACACCATTGGTCACTGGCCTCCAATCTGAAAAACAACCCTCCACTACCACCCTCTGCCTCCTATCACCAAGCCAATTTTGTATCCAATTGGCTAGCTCACCTTGGATCCCATGTGCTCGAACCTTCCGGACCAACCTACCATGCGGGACCATAGCAAAGCCTTTGACAAAGTCCATGTAGACAACATCCATCGTCCTGCCCTCGTCAATCCTCTTGGTCACCTCCTCGAAAAACTCAATCAAATTCGTGAGACATGACATCCCACGGACAAAGCCATGCTGACTATCCCTAATCAGACCTTGCCTTTCCAAATGCATATACATCCTGTCTCTCAGAATCCCTTCCAATAACTTTCCCACCACTGATGTAAGGCTCACTGGCCTGTAGTTCCCTGGCTTATCCCTGCTGCCCTTCTTAAATAAAGGCACAACATTAGCTATCCTCCAGTCTTCCGGTACCTCACCCGTGGCTAACGATGATACAACAATCTCTGCCAGGGCCGCAGCAATCTCCTCCCTTCCCATAGCATCCTAGGATACACCTGGTCAGGCCCTGGGGATTTATCCACCTTAATGCGCTTCAAAACCTCCAACACCTCCTCCTTTGTAATGTTGATATGCTCCAGGATATCGGTGTTCCCTCCCTTGAACTCACTAGCTTCCATGATCTTCTCCACGGTAAATACAGACAAGGTATTCATTTAAGACCTTGCCCTTTTCTGTTGACTCCACACATAGATTACCACACTGACCCTGAAGGGTACCTACTCTCTCCCTAGCTACCCTTTTACTCTTATACTAATAGAATCTTTTAGGATTCTCCTTTATCTTATCTGCCAGGGAAATCTCATTGGCCCCTTTTCGCCCTCCTAACTCTTACATCCCCTCTCCTCCTCGAGGGACTCGCTCGATCCCAGCTGCCTATACCTGACATATGCCTCCTTCTTTGCCCGAACCAGACCCTCAATATCCCTCGTCAACCAAGGTTCCCTAAACTTGCCAGCCTTGCCATTCCATCTAACAGGAACGTTCCGGCCCTGAACTCTTCCTATCTCACTTTTAAAAGCCTCCCACTTGCCTGACGTCCCTTTACCTGTAAACAGCCTCTCCCATTCAACTTTTGAGAGTTCCTGTCTGATGCCATCGAAATTAGCCTTCCCCCAATTTAGGACTTCAACTTGAGGACCAGTCCTATCCTTTTTCATAACTAACTTGAAGCTAATAGAGTTATGGTCACTGGTCCCAAAGTG
The DNA here is from genome assembly GCF_036365525.1 of Heterodontus francisci. Classification (NCBI taxonomy): domain Eukaryota; kingdom Metazoa; phylum Chordata; class Chondrichthyes; order Heterodontiformes; family Heterodontidae; genus Heterodontus; species Heterodontus francisci. The sequence continues at coordinate 465,756 of NC_090379.1, forward strand.
CTCCCCCACTGACACATCAACCACCTGCCCATCCTCATTTCCTAAGAGGAGGTCGAGTGTAGTCCCTTCTCTAGTAGGGCCATCCACATACTGCTTCAGAAAACTATCCTGGACACTCTTAACAAATTCTTCCCCATCTGATCCCTTAGTACTTAGGCAGTCCCAGTCAATATTAGGGAAGTTAAAATCACCTCCTATTACAACCCTATAATTCCTACACCTATCTGTGATTTCCCTACATATATGCTCCTCCAATTCCCTCTGACTATTGGGGGGCCGATAGTATAATCGCAAAGTAATCACCCCTTTGTAGTATATATAAATGATTTGGAGGAAAATGTAGCTGGTCTGATTAGTAAGTTTGCGGACGACACAAAGGTTGGTAGAATTGCGGATAATGATGAGGATTGTCAGAGGATACAGCAGGATATAGATCGGTTAGAGACTTGGGCGAAGAAATGGCAGATGGAGTTTAATCCGGACAAATGTGAGGTAATGCATTTTGGAAGGTCCAATGCAGGTGGGAAGTATACAGTCAATGGCAGAACCCTTAGGAGTATTGACAGGCAGAGAAATCTGGGTGTACAGGTCCACAGGTCACTGAAAGTGGCAACGCAGGTGGATAAGGTAGTCAAGAAGGCATACGGCATGCTTGCCTTCATCGGTCGGGGCATAGAGTATAAAAATTGGCAAGTCATGCTGCAGCTGTACAGAACCTTAGTTAGGCCACACTTAGAATATTGCGTGCAATTCTGGTCGCCACACTACCAGAAGGACGTGGAGGCTTTGGGGAGGGTACAGAAGAGGTTTACCAGGATGTTGCCTGGTCTGGAGGGCATTAGCTATGAGGAGAGGTTGGATAAACTCGGATTGTTTTCACTGGAACGACAGAGGTGGAGGGGCGACATGATAGAGGTTTACAAAGTTATAAGCGGCATGGACAGAGTGGATAGTCAGAAGCTTTTTCCCAGGGTGGAAGAGTCAGTTACTCGGGGACATAGGTTTAAGGTGAGAGGGGCAAAGTTTAGAGGGGATGTGCGAGGCAAGTTCTTTACACAGAGGGTGATGAGTGCCTGGAACTTGCTGCCAGGGGAGGTGGTGGAAGCAGGTACGATAGCGACCTTGAAGAGGCATCTTGACAAATACATGAATAGGATGAGAATAGAGGGATACGGTCCCCGGAAGTGCAGAAGGTTTTAGTTTAGGCAGGCATCAAGATCGGCGCAGGCTTGGAGGGCCGAATGGCCTGTTCCTGTGCTGTACTGTTCTTTGTTCTTTGAATACTTCTTGTCCGTATTTACCATGGCGAAGGTCATGGAAGCTAGTGAGTTCAAGGGAGGCAACAGCGTTATCCTGGAGCATACCAATATTACAAAGGAGGAGGTGTTGGAGGTTTTGAAGCTCATTAAGTTTTAGTTTTAGTTTTTTTTTTAGTTTAGAGATACAGCACTGAAACAGGCCCTTCGGCTCGAGTCTGTGCCGACCATCAACCACCCATTTATACTAATCCTACACTAATTCCATATTCCTACCACATCCCCACCTGTCCCTATATATTTCCCTACCACCTACCTATACTAGGGGTAATTTATAATGGCCAATTTACCTATCAACCTGCAAGTCTTTGGCATGTGGGAGGAAACCGGAGCACCCAGAGGAAACCCACGCAGACACAGGGAGAACTTGCAAACTCCACACAGGCAGTACCCAGAGTTGAACCCGGGTCGCTGGAGCTGTGAGGCTGCGGTGCTAACCACTGCGCCACTGTGCCGCCCTAAGGTGGATAAATCCCCAGGGCCTGACCAGGTGTATCCTCGGATGCTCTGGGAAGCAAGGGAGGTGATTGCTGGGGCCCTGGCAGAGATTTTTGTATCATCGTTAGCCACGGGTAGGTACCGGAAAACTGGAGGATAGCTAATGTTGTGCCTTTATTTAAGAAGGGCAGCAGAGATAAGCCAGGGAACTACAGGCTGGTGAGCCTTACATCAGTGGTGGGCAAGTTATTGGAAGGGATTCTGAGAGACAGGATTTATATGCATTTGGAAAGGCATAGTCTGAATAGGGATAGTCAGCATGGCTTTGTGCGTGGGAAATCATGTCTCATGAATTTGATTGAGTTTTTCGAGGAGGTGACCAAGAGGATTGATGAGGGCAGGGCGATGGACGTTCTCTACATGGAGTTTATCAGGGCCTTTGACAAGGTCCTGCATGGTAGGTTGGTCCAGAAGGTTCGTACATATGGGATCTACGGTGAGATAGCCAATTGGATACAAAATTGGCTTGGTGATAGGAGGCAGAGGGTGGTAGTGGAGGGTTGTTTTTCAGATTGGAGGCCGGTGACCAGTGGTGTGCCACAGGGATCGGTGCTGGGCCCTCTGTTGTTTGTCATATATATTAATGACTTGGATGTGAATATAAGGGGCATGTTTAGTAAGTTTGCAGATGACACCAAAATTGATGATATCGGACAGTGAAGAAGGTTGTCTCAGGTTGCAACAGGATATCGATCAACTGGGAAAGTGGGCAAGGGAGTGGCAAATGGAATTTAACGCAGACGAGCCTTGGTGCATTGCTGCAGTTTATTGCAGGCAGATGGGATTAGTATAGAAAGGCATTATGGTTGGCAATGATGCAGAGTTTCTGTGCTGTACGACTCTATGACTCTAAAAAAACCTTTCGCCTTTTTAAAAAAAAGATATTTAAATACACTAACAGCAGTGACTCATCAACCAATCACCTTGCAGCTCTCCTCTGATGTCACTGTTGGCTTTTTTTTTCAAAACTCCGCTGCGCTGGAAGAGCTCTGACCGCTCTCACAGAGGTCCGACTGGAAGAGCTCTGACCGCTCTCACAGAGGTCCGACTGGAAGAGCTCTGACCGCTCTCACAGAGGTCCGACTGGAAGAGCTCTGACCGCTCTCACAGAGGTCCGACTGGAAGAGCTCTGACCGCTCTCACAGAGGTCCGACTGGAAGAGCTCTGACCGCTCTCACAGAGGTCCGACTGGAAGAGCTCTGACCGCTCTCACAGAGGTCCGACTGGAAGAGCTCTGACCGCTCTCACAGAGGTCCGACTGGAAGAGCTCTGACCGCTCTCACAGAGGTCCGACTGGAAGAGCTCTGACCGCTCTCACAGAGGTCCGACTGGAAGAGCTCTGACCGCTCTCACAGAGGTCCGACTGGAAGAGCTCTGACCGCTCTCACAGAGGTCCGACTGGAAGAGCTCTGACCACTCTCACAGAGGTCCGACTGCTCTCCGCTCTGCTCCTGGAAGGTAATCTTACCAGTTGTCAACAAAATATCATTGGGTGTTGTTTTGTTTGGTATTTGTTTATAAGGAATGATGTGTGTGAATTTCAGTTTCATAACCAATACATTCCAGGATGTTAATTATTTTGGTAATTTTGCAATTATGATGCACTGCAATGGAATAAAGAAGTGGTGAATTTTCAAATGAAATAATTGAATTCAGAGACATGGAACTTACTGGTCACTGTTAGGTCACTGGATGTTTCAGTGCAGAGCAGCAGTACACAAGTACATAAGAACTAAGAGCAAGAGTAGGCCATTCAGCCCTTCAAGGCCGCTCCGCTATTCAATGAGATCTGGCTGATCATCTACTTCAACACCATTTTCCTGCACTATCCCCGTATCCCTTGATGTTTTTAATATGTAGAAATTTATCAATCTCAGTCTTGAACATACTTAATGACTGAGCCTCCACAGCCCTCTGGGGCAGAGAGTTCCAAAGATTCACCACCCTCTGAATGAAGAAATTCCTCCTCATCTCAGTCCTAAATGGGCTGCCCCTTATTCTGAGACTGTGTCCCCTTGTTCTCGACTCTCCTTCCTGCATCATTCCTGTCGAGCCCTGTAATAATTCTTTGCTTGAATGAGATCACTTTTTTTATTCATTCATGGGATGTGGGCGTCACTGGCTATGCCAGCATTTATTGCCCATCGCTAATTGCCCTTGAGAAGGTGGTGGTGAGCTGCCTTCTTGAACCACTGCAGTCCATGTGGGGTAGGTACACCCACAGTGCTGTTAGGAGGGGAGTTCCAGGATTTTAACCCAGCGACAGTGAAGGAACGGCGATATAGTTCCAAGTCAGGATGGTGTGTGACTTGGAGCGGAACTTGCAGGTGGTGGTGTTCCCATGTATTTGCTGCCCTTGTCCTTCTAGTTGGTAGAGGTCGCGGGTTTGGATGGTGCTGTCTAAGGAGCCTTGGTGCATTGCTGCAGTGTATCTTGTAGATGGTACACACTGCTGCGTCGGTGGTGGAGGGAGTGAATGTTTGTAGATGGGGTGCCAATCAAGTGGGCTGCTTTGTCCTGGATGGTGTCGAGCTTCTTGTGTGTTGTTGGAGCTGCACCCATCCAGGCAAGTGGAGAGTATTCCATCACACTCCTGACTTGTGCCTTGCAGATGGTGAACAGGCTTTGGGGAGTCAGGAGGTGAGTTACTCACTTCAGGATTCCTCGCCTCTGACCTGCTCTTTTAGCCACGGTATTTATATGGCTACTCCAGTTCAGTTTCTGGTCAATGGTAGCCCTTGGGATGTTGATAGTGGGGGATTCAGCGATGATAATGCCATTGAATGTCAAGGGGAGATGGTTAGGTTCTCTCTTGTTGGAGATGGTCATTGCCTGGCACTTGTGTGGTGCGAATGTTACTTGCCACTTATCAGCCCAAGCCTGGATATTGTCCAGGTCTTGCTGTATTTCTACACGGACTGCTTCAGTATCTGAGGCGTCACGAACCTCTCATTCTTCTAAACTCCAGAGAATAAAAGCCTAGTTTATTTAATCTTTCCTCATAGGACAACCCCTCCATCCCAGGAATTCATTTGGTGAAACTTTATTGCACTCCCTCTATGGCAAGTATATCTTTCCTTAGGTAAGGAGACCAAAACTGTACAAAATACTCCAGGTGCAGCCTTGGTCTATATAATTGCAGTAAGACATCTTTACCTCGATATTCAAATTCTCTTGCAATAAAGGGCAACATACCATTTGCCTTCTTAATTGCTTGCTGTACCTGCATGTTAGCTTTCAGTGACTCATGAACAAGAACATAAACAAGTCCCTTTGTACAAACAAACAAAGAACAAAGAACAGTACAGCACAGGAACAGGCCATTTGGCCCTCCAAGCCTGCACCGATCTTGATGCCTGCCTAAACTAAAACCTTCTGCACTTCCGGGGACCATATCCCTCTATTCCCATTCTATTCATGTATTTGTCAAGATGCCTCTTAAACGTCTCTATGGTACCTGCTTCCACCACCTCCCTCGGCACCAAGTTCCAGGCACTCATCACCCTCTGTGTAAAGAACTTGCCTCGCACATCCCCTCTAAACTTTGCCCCTCTCACCTTAAACCTATGTCCCCTAGTAACTGACTCTTCCACCCGGGGAAAAAGCTTCTGACTATCCACTCTGTCCATGCCGCTTATAACTTTGTAAACCTCTATCATGTCACCCCTCCACCTCCGTCGTTCCAGTGAAAATAATCCGAGTTTATCCAACCTCTCCTCATAGCTAATGCCCTCCAGACCAGGCAACATCCTGGTAAACCTCTTCTGTCCCCTCTCCAGAGCCTCCACGTCCTTCTGGTAGTGTGGCGACCAGAATTGCACACAATATTCTATGTGTGGCCTAACTGAAGTTCTGTACAGCTGCAGCATGACTTGCCTATTTTTATACTCTATGCCCCAACCGATGAAGGCAAGCATGCCGTATGCCTTCTTGACTACCTTATCCACCTGCGTTGCCACTTTCAGTGACCTGTGGACCTGAACACCCAGATCTCTCTGTCTGTCAATACTCCTTGTGAGGAGGATGCAAAGACGCTTCAAGGGGATTTGGAGAGGCTAAGCGAGTGGGCAAAAATTTGGCAGATGGAATACAAAGTGGAGAAATGCAAGGTTGGGGCGGCACAGCGGTTAGCACCACAGCCTCACAGCTCCAGCGACCCGGGTTCAATTCTGGTTACTGCCTGTGCAGAGTTTGCAAGTTCTCCCTGTGACTGCGTGGGTTTTCGCCGGGTGCTCCGGTTACTCCCACAGCCAAAGACTTGCAGGTTAATAGGTAAATTGGCCATTATAAATTGCCCCTAGTATAGGTAGGTGGTAGGGGAATATAGGGACAGGTGGGGATGTGGTAGGAATATGGGATTAGTGTAGGATTAGTATAAATGGGTGGTTGATGGTCAGCACAGACTCGGTGGGCCGAAGGGCCTGTTTCAGGGCTGTATCTCCAAAAAAATAAATAAATACTCTGTATTTCTGTTATTCCTGCCAAAGTGGATAACCTTACATTTCTCCACTTTGTATTCCATCTGCCAAATTTATTCCCACTTGCTTAGCCTCTCCAAATCCCCTTGAAGCCTCTTTGCATCCTCCTCAAGAGTCACACATCCACCTAGTTTTGTGTCATCCACAAACTTGGAAATATTACACTTAAAGCACCACATCCAAATCATTGATATAAATTGTGAATATCTGGGGCCCAAGCACTGATCCTTGTCGTACCCCACTAGTCACAGCCTGCCAATCCTGTTACAGCTTTAATTCCAATCCTGGTATTAAATTCAACAGTACAACAATAACAACTTGTATTTATGTAGAGACTTTAACATAGTAAGCCACTTTAAATGAGTGTAATAAAGCTTTGACACAATCAGGGAGGATGTAATTTGTGACTTTAAGAGCTGGTTTGGTGCTGTGGCAGGGTGGTAACGTGATTGGAAGGATTTAAACATGGAGTTCCAGGAAAGATGGGCACGGATTTGGGAGGCAACAACATGTACAAAGACTTTGAAGAGGAAAGGGAGGTGGGAGATGGGATGGTAGATTGCAAGGTTGGTGGGGTCAAGGTTTTTTTTTGAGGGGGCGATGATGGCAAATTAAAAGAGGATAACACCTGAAGAGAAAGAAACATTTACAATACCTGCTAACGTGGGGGAAGTTGATTAGTCAGCAGTTTAGTGGGAACAGAGTCAAGGGAGCAGGAGGTGGGTCCCATGGACAAGATGAGCTCAGAGAGGGCATGAAGGGAGATAGGAGAGAAACTAGAGAAAGATGCTAGTTCAGGGCTAGGCTCGGGGTAGCATTATAGAAAGTTTGACCAGGTGGGTTAGTGCAAGGGAAGGAGATGACAGAGGCAGATGGTCTCGATTTTAGGGCAAAAGAAGTCCATAAAAATATTGTTGCAGGTGAGGGTAGAGAGGGGAGGGGTTTAAAGAAGCCGGTTTGGGAGGGAGGTGGGGTACATTATCTTTGCATTTGAAGATGATCCTGGAATAGTGAGCAGCTTTAGCAAATGAGAGCAGGACCCCATAACTTTTTATGTGGTCCAGCCAGATCTGACAGTTATGGCTAAACCAGTTGCCCGCCATATCCTTGCAAGTCTGTGTCTGTTGGACTTAAGGGGGCAGAGATGAGGGCTGTACCAGGGGGAACGGGTAAGGTGAGAGAGCATGACCTTTTTATTGGTTGAACTGTTTTTAGGTCATTTCTATGTTTTGTTTCTACTGGCACTTAGGTTACATACGAACATACGAATCAGGAACAGGAGTAGGCCACTCGGCCCCTCGAGCCTGCGCCACCATTCAATAAGTTCATGGCTCAACTGATTTCTCCACATTACCACCTGCCCCCGATAACCTTTCATCCTCTTGCTTATCAAGAATCTATCTACCTCTGCCTTAAACATATTCAAAGTCTCTGCTTCCACTGCCTTTTGACTATTTTTAGAAAAAGTTATTGCCTCTCCATGATTGGGAATATTATTTCCGAAATGGAATACCTTTATGATACAAGGATGAACAAAGAGATTCTATGCAAAGATACCAGCCAATTCAGGCTGTATCTAAAGTGTTCAACTCCAGAACATAATGTGGGCTGATCATTCAGTGCAAGACTGAGGGCGTGTTCCATTGTCAGAGTCGTCATCATTCACATCCGATGTTCAGCCAAGGTTCTGTCTCCTTGTCCAGGTGGATGTGAATGATCCCACAGCACTTGGATGAAGCAGAGCAGATGGTTCTCCTAACGACTTAAGAGTTATTCAGCCCATCAAGTCCATGCCAGCTCTCCAGGGAGCAATCCACTCAGTCCCACTCCTTCATGGTATCCGCTTAGCCCACAAGTTTATTGCCCATTCAATTTTCTTTTGAAATCATTGATTGTTTCCGCTTCCAACACCCTTGTGGGCAGTGAGTTCCAAATTATTACCACTCACTTTGTAAAAAAGTTCTTCCTCACATTCACCCTGCATCTCTTGCCCAAAAACTTCAATCTCTCTGCCCTAGTCCTTGTACCATTAGTTAATGGGACGTTGTTCTTTGTTTAACATATCTAAGCCTGTCATAATCTTGCACACCTCTATCAAATCTCCCCTCAATCTCCTTTGCTCCAGGGAAAAAAACCCCAGCTTTTCCAACCTAATTTTGTGAATAAAATCCCTCAATCCTGGAACCATTCTAGTAAATCTCCTCTCCACCTTCTCAAGGACCCTCACGTCCTTCTGAAAGTGTGGTTACCAGAACTGGACACAATACTCTATTTGGGGTCTAAACAGGGCTTTATAAAAGTTCAGCATAACTTCCCTGCTTTTGTACGCTATGCCTCTATTTATGAAGCCCAAGATCCCATAAGTTTTACTAACACTCTCTCAATTTGTCCTGCCACCCACAAAGATCGATGCACATGCACCCCCAGGTCCCTCTGTTGCTGCACATTCTTTAGAACTGTGCCATTAGATCTATATTGCCTCATCCTATCCCTTCTGTCAAAATGCACCTCACACTTGTCAATATTAAATTCCATCTGCCTCCCATCTGCCCATTCTGCCAGCCTATTTATGCTCTGTTGAATGTGATTTGTAACATCCTCAACCAACACCAGTGAAACAGATTAAACTGGTTAGATCTCGTTTGCTAGCTGCTGCTTTAGACCAAATTAACAGTGACAGCACTTCAAAGGTAGCTCATGAATTGTAAAGAGCTTTGAGAACATGAAAAGTTTGATCACCTAAGAAACACTTCGGGATGTCCTAAGGATGTGAAAAGCACAAAATTAATGCAAGCCCGTCTTCCTTCTCTATCTGTGCCCATACTCTGGTGCCCTGATGCCCATATCTGCAAATTGATAAATGTACCTTCCATTCTCAAATGATTGGTAAATGTGGAGGCTCCTCTTTCCATTGGAAACTGAAACCAAGATAAAGCTTCGTGAATATCTGATTAATCGTTGTGCTGGATGCTTCCAATTACATTACAGGTCATACTTTCAATGGCACAGCATGAAAGAGGGATGAATGAGGGCTTAATAGCCACCAAGATGTCACTAAACATCTCTACAGGCACCGACTGCCTGTGCAGGGTCAGGGTCACAGATGTAGAGCTGTGCCAGCTGCTGCAAGGACATCTACAGCTATAATACAGCCATTGACAGTGCTGCTCAGCTGTGGCCTCAATCCTGCCTCTAACTCCTTGCAGATGGTTCGTGGCAAAACTCAAACTGGGTTACCATCTCCACAGACATCTCATGGAGAACCAGCTCTACTTCAACTAGCAAACAGGTGCTGGTTTCCAACACTAGCCTCAATTTTAATCTTTTTATGATTTTCCTATCCTCACCTGGAATTTCTGCAAAGACTTAACAGTCATTTGGACAAGTGTGGATTAATTGAGGAAAGTCAGCACAAATTTGTTAAAGGCAAATCGTGTTGAACTAATTTAATTGAGCTTTTTCATGAAGTAACAGGGAGGGTTGATAAGGATAATGTGGTTGATGTAGCATACGTGGACTACCAAAAGGCATTTGTTAAAGTGCCAAATAACAGGTTTGTCAGCAAAGTCAAAGCCCATAGAATAAAAGGGACATTGGCAGCATGGATATGAAGTTGGCTGAGTGACAGGAAATAGAGCGTAACGGTGAACGGTTGCTTTTTGGACTGGAGGAAGGTATCTGGTACAGTTCCCCAGGGGTTGGTATTAAGACCACTGCATTTCTTGATAAATATTAATGACCTAGACTTGGGTGGTGTTATAACCCCGTTAGGGACAATTAACTTTTAAAAAGTGAAAGTCAAATTCCCAGCTTTACTGAAAGAATTATGTCACAATATTTTACGTTTTAAATAAAAAAAACTTAATTGTACAAGAGTTAAAGAAAGCAAAACACTAATAACTTAACACATTAATTTGGAAACACATTTTAAACTTAAAATCTTAACAGCATACAAAAATGTTTGCTTTAAAATCTCAAAAGACACTCTTGTTTGACAGTAAATTCCACTCCAAAAATTCCGCTATATGTTACATGTGCTTTGTTCACTTCTTGGACCAATCCAAAGAGTACTACAGCTCATGGGAATTCACTTCAATTTCATTAATTTTTCAACTGTCTTCCAAAGTTTGAGATTTCCTGGGTATTCTCCCTCTAGCTTTGGCTAGGCAAATCCTCCAGTTCACCTTCAACACCTGATGAATCTGGATTTCCCAGCTTGACCATGGGCCTGCCTCAAAACAGAAACATCCCTGGTTCCTGATGGCCTCTTTGCTCCTGAGTCCAGCTGACTTCCAAAAGCCAACTGCTTCTCTAAAAACCAACTGACTGATTTGTCTGTGTCAACACAGATCAAAAAACAAACAGGCACCTCCTGCCTCATCTATCTCCACAGCCATGTGGTACATATGGGATGTCCCAGATAGAAATTTAACTATGAAATGAGAACAGGAAGTGATGGAAATACCCAGCAGGTCTGGCAACATCTGTGTAAAGAGAAAAAGAGTTAATGGTTCAGGTCTGTGACCCTTCATCATAACTGGCAGAAGTTAGAAATGTAACAGTTTTTGAGCAAGTGAAAGGTCAGGGGGGGTGGGGGGTGCAGGGGAAGAAGAACAAGAGGGAAGTTCTGTGGTAGGACGGAGGGGGGACATAGTAAATGACAGAGATGTCATGGAACAGAAAGCAAATGGAGTGCTAAATAGTTGTAGTGAAAGACAAAGCCTGAGTCCAGAGAGAGTGCTAATAGTAGAACAATGAACAGCTCCGTCTGAAAGCAAAAACATGAACAAAATTAAAGACTAGCACATGGTTAAAAAAGAGAATATATAAAAGAAAGTTATAAATATATAAATAAATAAATAATAGGGCTCGGTCTGAAATTATTGAACTCAACATTGAGTCCAGAAGGCTGTACAGGTGAATTAAAATAGCCAGCAATCGGAAGCTCGGGGTCATACTTGCAGATGTGTTCTGCAAAGTGGTCACGCAATCTGCGTTTGGTCTCACCAATGTTGGGGAGACTGCACTGTGAGCAGTGAATACAGTAAATTGAAAGGAGTAAAAGTAAATCACTGATTCACCTGTAAAGAGTGTTTGAGGCCTTAGATAGTGAGGAGAGAGGAGGTAAAAGGGCAGTTAGTGCACCTTCTGCGATTGCATGGGAAGGTGCCATAGGAACTGGACGAGGTGTCGGGGGTGATGGAGGAGTGGACCAGGGTGTCACAGAGGGAATTATCCCTTCAGAATGCTGACAGGGGAAGGGAGGTGAAGATGTGTTTGGTGGTGGTGGCATCACGCTGGAGGTGGCAGAAATGGCAGAGGATGATCTTTTGCATGTGGAGGCTGGTGGGGTGGAAAGTGCGGAGAAGGGGAACCCTGTCGCAGTTCTGGGAGGGAGGGGGAGAGGTGAGGGCAGAAGTACGGGAAATAGGTTGGATATGGTCGAGGGCCCTGTCAACCACAGTGCGGGAGAATTCTCGGTTGAGGAAAAAGGAAGACATATCAGAAGCACCGTCATGGAAGGTAGCATCATCAGAGCAGATGCGTCAGAGACGGAGAAACTGGGAGAATGGAATGGAGTCCTTACAGGAGGCAGGGTGTGAAGAAGTGTCGTCGAGGTAGCTGTGGGAGTCGGTGGGCTTATAATGGATATTAGTAGACAACCTATCCCCAGAGATGGAGACAGAGAAGTCGAGGAAGGGAAGGGAAGTGTCAGAGATGGACCATGTAAAGGTGAGAGAAGGGTGGAAATTGGAAGCAAAGTTGATAAAGTTTTCGAGTTCGGGGTGGGAGCAGGAAACGGCACCGATACAGTCATCAATGTACCGGAAAAAGAGTTGGGGGAGGGGGCCTGAGTTGGACTGGAACAAAGAATGCTCGACATTTCCCACAAAAAGACAGGTATAACTAGGACCCATGCGGGTACCCATAGCAACACCTTTTACTTGAAGGAAGTGAGTGGAGTTGAAGGAGAAGTTGTTCAATGTGAGAACAAGTTCAGCCAGGCAGAGGAAGGTGGTGGTGGATGGGGACTGGTTGGGCCTCTGTTCAAGGAAGAAGCGGAGAGCCCTTAAACCATCCTGGTGGGGGATGGAGGTGTAGAGCGATTGGACGTCCATAGTGAAGAGGAAGCGGTTGGGACCAGGAAACTGGAAATTATCAAAATGACGTAGGGCGTCACGGATGTAGGTGGGAAGAGACTGGACCAGCGGAGAAAAGATAGAGTCAAGATCGGAAGAAATAAGTTCAGTGGGGCAGGAACAGGCTGACACAATGAGTCGGCCGGGACAGTCCTGTTTGTGGATTTTGGGAAGGAGGTAGAAGCAGGCTGTCCGGGGTTGTGGGACTATGAGGTTGGAAGCTGTAGAGGGAAGATCTCCAGAGGAGATGAGGTGAGTGACAGTCCTGTGGACAGTGGCTTGATGTTCGGTGGTGGGGTCATGGTCCAGAGGGAGGTAGGAAGAAGTGTCTGTGAGATGGCGTTGAGCTTCTGCAAGGTAGAGGTCGGTACGCCATACAACAACAGCACCACCCTTGTCTGCAGGTTTGATGACCATGTCGGGGTTAGACCTGAGAGAACGGAGTGCCTCAAGTTCAGAGGGGGACAGGTTAGAGTGAGTGAGGGGGGCAGAGAAATTGAGATGACCAATGTCTCGCCGACAGTTTTCAATGAAGAGATCAAGAGCGGGTAAGAGGCCAGGGAGAGTGGTCCAGGGAGAGTGGTCCAGGTAGAGGGAGAATGCTGGAGGCGGGTGAATGGGTCTGCTGGTCGGGGGGAGGACTCCTGGTCAAAGAAGTGAGCCCGGAGACGGAGGCGACGGAAGAAAAGTCATGCCGAGCGCGAAATTCATTGAGGTGGGGACATAAAGGGATAGAACTGAGACCTTTTCTGAGAACAGAATGTTCAGCATCAGAGAGGGGGAGGTCAGAGGGTATCGTGAATACACAGCAAGGGGTCAGATCAGAAGGGGTGGGGTCAGAGGGAAATGAAGCGGAAGGAGGATCTGGAGGAGCATTCGTTCCCATCAGCTGCTGGAGCTTGCGCTCCTTGACATCTGAAAGGAAGAAAAAAAGTTTTTTGTTACTGTGTCGGATGAGACGAAGGATGAAATGAAACTGTGGAGTAGAACAGCTTTGAGATAAGGTGAGGCGGTGTTTCTGGAGAGAGAGGTCCAGTGTGTGCATGTGGCGACGCATGGCACTGAGTGTGGATCTCAGGATGCGGTGAGAGTAGCAGTCCGAGGAACGTTGTATTTCTCAGAGATACCTGTAATCATGGGTGGATTCAAAACATGATGGGTGAAAATGCAGTTGGAATCCACATGGAATAAGTCGGAACCGGAGGCAATCGCTGAGGAAGGAGATGTGGCTGTGAAAACGAGTTTTGGCAGACACTTTATCAAACACCAGGAGGGAAATAGGAAGCAATGCAGGTGAACAAGGTAACACTACCCCCTGCTCTCATGCTCACATCTCTATCCTGGGCTTGCTGCAGTGTTCCAGTGAACAGCATCTCATTTATCGATTAGGCACACTACAGCCTGCCGGACTGAACATTGAGTTCAATAATTTCAGAGCATGACGGGCCCCCCATTTAACTTTTATTTTTAGTTATTTTTTCTTTTTTACATTTTTTACAATTTTTTTTTTTGTTTATTTCATTTCATCTTAGTTTGTTCAGTTTGCTTACCCACTGTTTTTTTTTCATGTTTGCACTTGCTGCTGTTCAATCCTCAGTCCATTAACACCCTATCTGCACTAATGCTTTGTCTTTCAACACACCATTAACATATTGTTTGTCTTTGCTCCATGACCTTTTGGTCAGCTATGTGGCCTTGTCCAATCTCCACCTTCTCCTTTGTTATCTCTTGTCCCACCCCCGCGTCACTTGCTTCTAACCTTTGACATTTCTAATATTTGCTAGTTCCGAAGAAGGGTCACTGACCCGAAATGTTAACTCTGCTTCTCTCTCCACAGATGCTGCCAGACCTGCTGAGTGGTTCCAGCAGTTCTGGTTTTTATTTCAAGCAGGCATATGCTGGTGGAATATGTAGCAGATGAAATTTAATGCAGAGAAGTGTGAAGTGATACATTTATAGTCATGGAATCATTATCGCACAAAAGGAGGCCATTTGGCCCATCGAGCCCATACTGACTCTCCATAGAGCAATCCAGTCAGTCCCATTTCCCTGTTCATTCCCACAGCCCAGCCAGTTTATTTCTCTCAAGTGCCTACCCAATTTCTTTTTGAATTCATTCATTGTCTCCACTTCCCTCATCGGCAACGAGTTCCAGGTCATTACTACTCGCTGCATAGAAAAAAGTTCTCCCTCACATCCCCACGCATCTCTTCCCCAGAAGTTTAACTGCATCCCCTCGTCCTTGCACCATCAACTAATGGGAACAGGTTTCCTTTGTCAACCCTATCTAAATCTGTCATAATCCTGTACACCTCTATTAAATCTTCCCTCATTCTCCTTTGCTCCAAGGAGAACAATCCCAGTTTCTCCGACCTAACCTTGTAGTTAAATTCCCTCATCCCTGAAGCCATTCTGGTAAATCTCCTCTCCACCCTCTCAAGGACCTTCACATCCTTTCTAAAATGTGGTGACCAGAACTGGATGCAGTGCTCTAGTTCTGGGCTAACCAGAGCTTTATAAAGGCCCATCATTACTTCCCTGTTTTTGTACTCAATCCCTCTATTTATGAAGCCCAAGATCCCATATGTCTTGCTAACCATTCTTTCAATATGTCCTGTCAGCTGGCGAGCCCGGATGCAGGCAGTGACCAAGTGGAAACAGTGGAAGGAGCGTTCGCAAATTCACTCACCTCACCAAACACCACCTGCCCCACCCGTGGCAGAGTGTGCGGATCCAGAATTGGACTATTCAGTCACCTAAGGACTCACAACCCTGGAGTGGAAGGAAGTCATCCTCATTCCCAAGGGACTGCCTAAGATGTCACGCCACCGTCAAAGATCTGTGCACATGAGCCCAGGTCCCTCTGTCCCTGCAATCTTTAGAATTGCACCATTAAGTATATATTACATCTACCTAAACCTCATGCTAGAATGCATCAGCTCACATTTCTCTGTATTAGATTCCATCTGCCACTTGCCTGCCTATTCTGCTTGCCTATCTATGTCCTGTTGCAGTTGATTGGTATCATCCTCACTGTTTGCAACTCCTCCAAGTTTGTTGTCATCAGCAAATTTGAAATTTTACTCTGTATTCCAATGTCCAAGTCATCTCTCTCTCTCTCTCTCTCTCTCTCTCTATATATATATATATATATATATATTTATAGAGCAAAAAAGCAGTGGTCCTCGCACTGACACTTGGGGAACATCACTGTCTACCATCCTCCAGTCTGAAAAACAATCATTTATCCCAACCCATAGTTTTCGGTCCTTAAGACAAATTTTCATCGAAGCTGACACTGACCCTCCATTATCTTCAATTTTGTTGACCAGCCTTTTATGTGGTAGTTTGTGAATTCTTAAAAATCCATCGAGACACCATCCACCGCATTCCCTTCATTAACCTTCTGTTGCTTCATCAAAAAATTCAATTAGTTTAGTCAAGTGCATAGAAACATAGAAAATAGGAGCAGGAGTAAGCCATTCGGCCCTTCGAGCCTGCTCCACCATCATTATGATCATGGCTGATCATCCAACTCAGTAACCTGTTCCCACTTTCGCCCATATCCTTTGATCCCTTTCGCCCCAAGAGCTATATCTAACTCCTTTTTGAAAACATACAATGTTTTGGCCTCAACTGCTTTCTGTGGTAGCGAATTCCACAGGTTCACCACTCTCTGGGTGAAGTAATTTCTCCTCATCTCAGTCCTGAAAGGTTTACCCTGTATCCTTAGACTATGACCCCTGGTTCTGGACTCCCCCACCATCGGGAACATCCTTCCTGCATCTACCCTGCCAAGTCTTCTCAGAATTTTATAGGTTTCTATGAGGTCCCCCCTCACTCTTCTGAACTCCAGCGAATATAATCCTAACCAACTCAATCCCTCCTCATACGTCAGTCCCGCAATCCCAGGAATCAGTCTGATAAACCTTCGCTGCACTCCCTCTATAGCAAGAACATCCTTCCTCAGATAAGGAGACCAAACCTGCACACAATATTCCAGGTGTGGCCTCACCAAGGCCCTGTATAATTGCAGCAAGACATCCCTGCTCCTGTACTCGAATCCTCTCGCTATGAAGGCCAACATACCATTTGCCTTTTTTACCGCCTGTTGCGCCTGCATGCTTACCTTCAGCGACTGGTGTATGAGAACACCCAGGTCTCGCTGCATATTCCCCTCTCTCAGTTTATAGCCATTCAGATAATCTGCCTTCCTGTTTTTGCTACCAAAGTCGATAACCTCACATTATCCACATTATACTGCATCGGCCATGCATTAACCCACTCACTCAACTTGTCCAAATCACCCTGATGCCTCTCTGTATCCTCCTCACAACTCATCCTCCCAACCAGTTTTGTGTCATCTGCAAATTCGGAGATATTACATTTAGCACTATCTTTTACAAATCCATGTTGGCTCTCTTTAATTAACTCAAACCTTTCCAACTGCCTGTTGACTTTTTCCTTGATTATTGTTTTTAAAACCTTACCCACCACTGATGTTAAACTAACTGGCCTGCAGATGCTAGGACTGTCCAGCATCCTTTCTTGAATAAGGACGACACATTTGCCTAAAACCTGTTGGGCCAATTGAAAATGTCAAATCAGAAATTGTTGTTAAATAAAAGTGTTAAATGGTATGGAATTGAGGTGAATAAATGAAATTCCGATACAGATTAACCATGATCTAATTGAATGGCAGGATAAAAAGGAGCGGCTGAATGGGCTCCTCCTATTGCGATGTTGAGCACTTCACCTGGAACAGGAGGGCTCCTCTCATCCCTCATTACAGCCAATCCCCCATGGTAGTGGGGAATTCTTTGATTGAATAATAAAATTGGCACTTCCATAAGGAAGAATGTGCAGGGCTATGGGAAGAAAGCAGGGGAGTGGCACGAGCTAAATTGCTCTTTCAGAGAGCCAGTGCAGACACTACAGGCCGAATAGCCTCCTTCTGTGCTGTAATAATTCTGTGATATACACGTAATCAAATCCCTTTCACCCTTCACTGCCTTCCTGTTCTCGCTTCCTCCAGCCTTGCCCAGCTTTTTGGGAGAAGGACAGAGTTCCAGATTTCCACTAGTCTGTCAGAGGAAGTGCTTCCTGACATCACCCCTGAACGGCCTAACTCTAATTTTAAGGTTATGCCCCCAGTTTCTCTCGAACTACCCTATCAAATCTTTGAAGCATAAACACCTCAATTAGATCATATGTTCATATCATATGACTGAACATATATACGAATTAGGTGCAAGAGTAGGCCATCTGGCCCCTCAAGCCGTCATTTGATAAGATCATGGCTGATATAAATGTGGCCTGAACTCCACTTTCCTCTCTGCCCCCCATAACCCCCGACTCCCTTGTTTATCAAGAATCTATCTCAATCAGACTTGAATATATTCAATGACCCAGCCGCTACTGTTCTCTAGGAAGCAAATTGCACAGTCTAACCAGCCTTTGAGAGAAAAAATTTCTCATTTCCATCTTAATGGGAGACACATTATTTTTAAACTGTGTCCCCTAGTTCTAGATGAAGGGTCACTGACCCGAAACGTTAACTCTGTTTCTCTTTCCACAGATGCTGCCAGACCTGCTGAGTGGTTCCAGCATTTCTTGTTTGTATTTCAGATTTCCAGCATCCGCAGTATTTTGTTTTTATTCCCCTAGTTCTAGTCTTGCCCATAAGTGGAAACATCCTTTCAGCATCCACCCTGTCAAGTCCCCTCGGGATCTTATATGTTTCAATAAGGTCATCTCTCATTTTTCTAAATTCCAATGGTTATGGGCCCAAACTGTTCAAAATTTCCTCGTATAACACCTTCATCCCAGCAATGTCAAGTGAACCTTCCCTGAACAGCTTCTAATGAAATTTTACCCTTTCTTGAGACTATAACTCTAGATGTGGTCTCACCAAGGCCCTGAACAACTGTAGCAAAATTTCCTTACTTTTATATTCCATTCCCCTTGCAATGGGATTTCTTGTAGAGTGGCAATGTCGACATCAAGCTTGTGTAGCTCATGGTCAATCAGGGCTGTCTTGCGTACACTAGCTGTGGAGTGTGGGACGCTGCTCCTTCCAGGACACACAGTCCTCACATTTCAGCTTCCAAGCCAAAAGGTTACCTTTCTTTGCTGTGTAGCCTAGGCATGGTTTTAGGAGGTGCATACTGTTATGAAGGTGTGTCCATATTTTTTTACAGTTTTTTTTTTTGAGGACTCATTTAAATAGTGGAGATGAATTCATTGGAAGGCTGAAGATTTTTTAATGCTGGACTTTGTTTTGTTGTTGACAGTTCACTGAAAGGACACTGAGACGTTTGAAAAAAACATTGCTGGAAATCATGTGCTTTAGATACATCAGAAATGCCATGAACAACAGATGCCCCTCTACATTGCTTTCATTGATCTCACCAAAGCCTTTGACCTCGTCAGCAGACGTGGTCTCTTCAGACTACTAGAAAAGATTGGATGTCCACCAAAGCTACTAAGTATCATCACCTCATTCCATGACAATATGAAAGGCACAATTCAGCATAGCGGTGCCTCTTCAGACCCCTTTCCTATCCTGAGTGGCGTGAAACAGGGCTGTGTTCTCGCACCCACACTGTTTGGGATCTTCTTCTCCCTGCTGCTCTCACATGAACAAAGAAAATTACAGCACAGGAACAGGCCTTTCGGCCCTCCAAGCCTACGCCAATCCAAATCCTCTATCTAAACATGTCGCCTATTTTCTGAGGGTCTGTATCTCTTTGCTTCCTGTCCATTCATGTATCTGTCCAGATACATCTTAAAAGACGTTATCGTGCCCGCGTCTACCACCTCCGCTGGCAATGCGTTCCAGGCACCCACCACCCTCTGCGTAAAGAACTTTCCACGCATATCCCCCCTAAACTTTTCCCCTCTCACTTTGAACTCGTGACCCCTAGTAATTGAATCCCCCACTCTGGGAAAAAGCTTCTTGCTATCCAGCCTGTCTACACCTCTCATGATTTTGTACACCTCAATCAGGTCCCCCCTCAACCTCCGTCTTTCTAATGAAAATAATCCTAATCTACTCAACCTCTCTTCATAGCTAGCGCCCTCCATACCAGGCAACATTCTGGTGAACCTCCTCTGCACCCTCTCCAAAGCATCCACATCCTTTTGGTAATGTGGCGACCAGAACTGCACGCAGTATTCCAAATGTGGCCGAACCAAAGTCTTATACAACTGTAACATGACCTGCCAACTCTTGTACTCAATACCCCGTCCGATGAAGGAAAGCATGCCGTATGCCTTCTTGACCACTCTATTGACCTGCGTTGCCACCTTCAGGGAACAATGGACCTGAACACCCAAATCTCTCTGTACATCAATTTTCCCCAGGACTTTTCCATTTACTGTATAGTTCACTCTTGAATTGGATCTTCCAAAATGCATCACCTCGCATTTACCCTGATAGAACTCCATCTGCCATTTCTCTGCCCAACTCTCCAGTCTATCTATATTCTGCTGTATTCTCTGACAGTCCCCTTCACTATCTGCTACTCCACCAATCTTAGTGTCGTCTGCAAACTTGCTAATCAGACCACCTATACTTTCCTCCAAATCATTTATGTATATCACAAACAACAGTGGTCCCAGCACGGATCCCTGTGGAACACCACTGGTCACACGTCTCCATTTTGAGAAACTCCCTTCCACTGCTACTCTCTGTCTCCTGTTGCCCAGCCAGTTCTTTATCCATCTAGCTAGTACACCTTGGACCCCATGCGACTTCACTTTCTCCATCAGCCTACCATGGGGAACCTTATCAAATGCCTTACTGAAGTCTATGTATATGACATCTACAGCCCTTCCCTCATCAATCAACTTTGTCACTTCCTCAAAGAATTCTATTAAGTTGGTAAGACATGACCTTCCCTGCACAAAACCATGTTGCCTATCACTGATAAGCCCATTTTCTTCCAAATGGGAATAGATCCTATCCCTCAGTATCTTCTCCAGCAGCTTCCCTACCACTGACGTCAGGCTCACCGGTCTATAATTACCTGGATTATCCCTGCTACCCTTCTTAAACAAGGGGACAACATTAGCAATTCTCCAGTCCTCCGGGACCTCACCCGTGTTTAAGGATGTTGCAAAGATATCTGTTAAGGCCCCAGCTATTTCCTCTCTCGCTTCCCACAGTAACCTGGGATAGATCCCATCCGGACCTGGGGACTTGTCCACCTTAATGCCTTTTAGAATACCCAACACTTCCTCCCTCCTTATGCCGACTTGACCTAGAGTAATCAAACATCTGTCCCTAACCTCAACATCCGTCATGTCCCTCTCCTCGGTGAATACCGATGCAAAGTACTCGTTTAGAATCTCACCCATTTTCTCTGACTCCACGCATAACTTTCCTCCTTTGTCCTTGAGTGGGCCAATCCTTTCTCTAGTTACCCTCTTGCTCCTTATATATGAATAAAAGACTTTGGGATTTTCCTTAACCCTGTTTGCTAAAGATATTTCATGACCCCTTTTAGCCCTCTTAATTCCTCGTTTCTGATTGGTCCTACATTCCCGATATTCTTTCAAAGCTTCGTCTTTCTTCAGCCTCCTCGACCTTATGTATGCTGCCTTTTTCCTCTTAGCGAGTCTCACAATTTCACCTGTCATCCATGGTTCCCTAATCTTGCCATTTCTATCCCTCATTTTTACAGGAACATGTCTCTCCTGCACGCTAATCAACCTCTCTTTAAAAGCCTCCCACATATCAAATGTGGATTTACCTTCAAACCGCTGCTCCCAATCTACATTCCCCAGCTCCTGAGGCTTGCTGGTTCTTAAAGCAATACTGATCCTTTGCAAGCCTTAATGGTAAACCGCATATTCCCAAAAAAAACTATAGGGCCATGACAATACATACGAACTAGGAGCAGAAGTAGGCCATTCGGCCCCTCGAGCCTGCTCTGCCATTCAATAAGATCATGGCTGATCTGTTTGTGTCTCGAATTCGACACTCCCATTTACCTCCGATAACCTTTGATTCCCTTGCCTAACAAGAATCTATCTACCTCCGCCTTAAAATATTCAATGACCATCTTCTGAGGCAGAGTTGCAAAGTCATACAACTCGAGAAAAAAAATTCTCACCTCTGTCCTAAACGGACAACCCCTAATTTTATAAGGGTCCCCTAGTTCTGGACTCAACCACAAAACGAAGCATCCTTTCCCCATTCATCTTGTCAAGACCATTCAGGATTTTTATATATATATATATATATATATATAAAAAATATAAAAAAAGAGATACTTATAAACTTCAATCAAGTCTTCCCTCACTCTTCTAAACTCCAGTGAAAATAAGCCCAGTCTGTCCACCCTTTCCTCATATGACAACCCGCTCATTCCAGGTATCAATCTAATAAACCAGCTCTGAACCACCTCCACATCAATGCCCACATTAGTGAGATGGCCACGGATAGGTGTGAACAGTGAGGAGCTCCCTTGGAGGCTGACTGCTCAGGAGCCATCTTATCTTACGCCTAGCCACAACAATAAACAAAGAACAGCACAGCACAGGAACAGGCCATTCGGCCCTCCAAGCCTGAGCCGATGTTGATGCCTGCCTAAACTAAAACCTTCTGCATTTCCGGGGTCCGTATCCCTCTATTCCCATCCTATTCATGTATTTGTCAAGATGCCTCTTAAACGTCGCTATCGTATCTGCTTCCACCACCTCCCCTGGCAGCAAGTTCCAGGCACTCACCACCCTCTGTGTCAAGAACTTGCCTCGCACATCCCCTCTAAACTTTGCCCCTCGCACCTTAAACCTATGTCCTCTAGTAACTGACTCGTCCACCCTGGGAAAAAGCTTCTGACTATCCACTCTGTCTATGCCGCTCATAACTTTGTAAACCTCGATCATGTCGCCCCTCCACCTCCGTCGTTCCAGTGAAAACAATCTGAGTTTATCCAACCTCTCCTCATAGCTAATGCCCTCCAGACCAGGCAACATCCTGGTAAACCTCTTCTGTACCCTCTCCAAAGCCTCCACGTCCTTCTGGTAGTGTGACGACCAGAATTGCACGCAATATTCTAAATGATAACATTCCATTTTCCTTCCTAATCACTTGCTGTACCTGCATACTAACTTTTTGAGATTTAGGACACTGAGATCCCTCTGTACCGCAGAGTTCTACACTCTCTCTCCATTTAAATAACATACCACTTTTCTATTCTTCCCACCTAAGTGCACAAGTTCATATTTTCCCACATTATAAGTCACCTGCCAAATTTTTGCCTGCTCACTTAACCTACTATATCCCTTGTAGATACTCTGTCATCTTGACAACTTACCTTCCTACCTATCATGTCATTTGCAAATTTAGCTACCATACATTCAGTCCCTTCATCCAAGTCACTGATGTAGATTGTAAATAGTTTGAGGTCCCAGTACTGATCCCTGTGGCACTCCACTAGTCACTTCCTGCCAACAGGCAAATGACCTATTTATCCCTACTCTCTGCTTCCTATCAGCTGACTAATCCTATATGTATGTTAATATGTTACCCCCTACACCATGAGCTCTTATTTTGTGTAGTAACCTTTGATGTGGCAACTTATTGAATGCCTTTTTGAAATCGAATTACACCACATCTACAGGTTCCCCTTTATCCACGTTGCTCGCTACTTCCTCAAAGAACTTTATTTCCCCTTCACAAAACCATGTTGACTCTGCCTGATCACATTATATTTTCTAAATGTCCTGCTATAACCTCCTTTATAATGGATTCTGGCAATTTCCCTGTGACAGATGTTAGGCTAACTGGCCTATAATTTCCTGCTTGCTGTCTCCCTCCTTTCTTTAACAGAAGTGTTATATTAGCTGTTTTCCAATCTGCTGGGACCTTTCCAGAATCTAGGGAATTTTGGAATCTCACAGCTAATGCATCTACTATCTTTGCAGTTACTTCTTTTAAGACCCTAGGATGCAGGCTATCAGGTCCAGGGGACTTGTCAGCCTTTAGCTCTAATAGTTTTCCCAGTACCATTTCCTTGCTGATTGTAATGGTTTTAAGGTCTTCCCTCCCTTTTACCTCTCGTTTTTCAAGTATCTTTGGGATTTTTTTGTGTCTTCTACAGTGAATACTGACTAAATATCTGTTCAACGCTTCTGCCACCTCTTAATCTTCTATTTGCAAGGAAATATAAGCCGAGTTTAAGCAACCTGTCTCTCATAATTTAACCCATTTAGCTCCAGTATCATTCTGGTGAATCTGCGCTCCAGTCCTTCCAAGGCCGATATATCCTTCCTGAGGTTTAGTTTAGTTTAGTTTAGAGATACAGCACTGAAACAGGCCCTTCGGCCCACCGAGTCTGTGCCGACCATCAACCACCCATCTATACTAATCCTACACTAATCCCATATTCCTACCACATCCCCACCTGTCCCTATATTTCCCTACCACCTGCCTATACTAGGGGCAATTTATAATGGCCAATTAACCTAGCAACCTGCAAGTCTTTTGGCATGTGGGAGGAAACCGGAGCACCCGGAGGAAACCCACGCAGACACAGGGAGAACTTGCAAACTTCACACAGGCAGTACCCAGAATTGAACCCGGGTCGCTGGAGCTGTGAGGCTGCGGTGCTAACCACTGTGCCGGTATGCTGTCCAGATGGGGTCTAACCAGAGCTCTGTACAACTGTAGCATAACAACCACCTTTTTGCATTCTCGTCTTGTTGAAATAAAGGTTAACCTTTATTTCTGTTTTTGGACCCTTAACAGTCTCTGCTCATCCACAGTTCCTAGCTTCTCACCATTTAGAAAGTGATCATTTATATTTCTTGGGTCCAAAGTGACCTCACACTTTCCAACATTGAACTCCATCTGCCAGTTTTGTCCACTCACCTAGTCATTTGTAACTTTCTGCTCCCATCTACATTATTTACTATGCCACCTAACTTATTGTCATCAGCAAGCTTGGATACATGGTTGTCTACTCCTTTATCCAAGTCATTAATTACATTGTCCAGACTTTTGGGAGAAGGCAAGTTATTCAAGTAAAGATTTTAAGATAGTAAAAGAGACAAAATGCAATGAATACATTTAATCAGGTTATTGTGAAATACATAATACTAAACGCTTTTTTGTTTCATTAAAACTCTGCTTTCTAGTTTAAAAACATAACAAAATGACAGCTGCATTTAAAAAAAACTGAGTGATGCAATTGCTTTACCAACAAACTAGAAAAGCAAAAGACTGCGTGTGGGTTTCCGAGGCAAATGTTTACATGTGGGCTTCCGGGGCAAATGTGTGTGTGTGTCTGTGTGGGTTTCAGGGGCAAATGTGTGTGTGTGTGTGTGTGTGTGTGTGGGTTTCAGGGGCAAATGTGTGTGTGTGTGTGTGTGGGGCATGGTTTCTGAGGCCAATGCTTGTGTGTGGGTTTCCGGGTTTCAACGCTCGTGTGTGGGTTTCCGGGGGTCAATGCTCGTGTGTGGGTTTCCGGGGTCAATGCTTGTGTGTGGGTTTCCGGGGGTCAATGCTCGTGTGTGAGTTTCCAGGGTCAATGCTCGTGTGTGGTTTCCGGGCTCAATGCTCGTGTGTGAGTTTCCGGGCTCAATGCTCTTGTATGGGTTTCCGGGGGTCAATGCTCGTGTGTGTTTCCGGGCTCAATGCTCTTGTATGGGTTTCCGGGGGTCAATGCTCGTGTGTGAGTTTCCGGGGCTCAATGCTTGTGTGTGAGTTTCCGGGGGTCAATGCTCGTGTGTGAGTTTCCGGGGGTCAATGCTCGTGTGTGAGTTTCCGGGCTCAATGCTCGTGTATGGGTTTCCGGAGGTCAATGCTCGTGTGTGAGTTTCCGGGGGTCAATGCTCGTGTGTGAGTTTCCGGGCTCAATGCTCGTGTATGGGTTTCCGGAGGTCAATGCTCGTGTGTGAGTTTCCGGAGGTCAATGCTCGTGTGTGAGTTTCCGGGCTCAATGCTCGTGTATGGGTTTCAGGAGGTCAATGCTCGTGTGTGAGTTTCCGGGCTCAATACTCGTGTATGGGTTTCCGGCGGTCAATGCTCGTGTGTGAGTTTCCGGGCTCAATGCTCGTGTGTGAGTTTCCGGGCTCAATGCTCGTGTATGGGTTTCCGGAGGTCAATGCTCGTGTGTGAGTTTCCGGGGGTCAATGCTCGTGTGTGAGTTTCCGGGCTCAATGCTCGTGTATGGGTTTCCGGAGGTCAATGCTCGTGTGTGGGTTTCCGGGGGTCAATGCTCGTGTGTGGGTTTCCGGGGGTCAATGCTCGTGTGTGAGTTTCCGGGGGTCAATGCTCGTGTGTGAGTTTCCGGGCTCAATGCTCGTGTATGGGTTTCCGGAGGTCAATGCTCGTGTGTGAGTTTCCGGGGGTCAATGCTCGTGTGTGAGTTTCCGGGCTCAATGCTCGTGTATGGGTTTCCGGGGGTCAATGCTCGTGTGTGAGTTTCCGGGCTCAATGCTCGTGTGTATTTCCGGGGGTCAATGCTCGTGTGTGAGTTTCCGGGGGTCAATGCTCGTGTATGGGTTTCCGGGGGTCAATGCTCGTGTATGGGTTTCCGGGGGTCAATGCTCGTGTGTGGGTTTCCGGGGGTCAATGCTCGTGTATGGGTTTCCGGGGGTCAATGCTCGTGTGTGAGTTTCCGGGGGTCAATGCTCGTGTATGGGTTTCCGGGGGTCAATGCTCGTGTATGGGTTTCCGGGGGTCAATGCTCGTGTGTGGGTTTCCGGAGGTCAATGCTCGTGTGTGGGTTTCCGGGGTAAATGTTTCTTTATATATTTCATTGTCAGTATTTACATATGGGTTTCCATTATATATATATTGTTACATGGATTTTCAATGTTTAACTGTTGACATAAAATCGTAACACAGGAATTAAGATTTTTGGACAGGAAGTGAAGAAATGTGTATATGTACTATATATATTTGAGCATGGACCTTCCATCTAAGCTTAGCAATAATACTTAATATTCTTAATAGTTAAAGAAATACTGTTTTCATTACTTGAAAGTAAAGATGTTGGATCAAGTTTACCTCAGCAGTGCTTTTTTTTTTAAAAAAAAGGGCAAGCACTGGCTGAAAACTGTACTCACATCAGAAGCTCATCAAATAGAATCAGTCTTCAAAGCCTAAAGCCAGTTTAAAAAAAATTACAAATAAGGACTCAATGAAATCTGCATTTGAACAAAGAACAGTACAGCACAGGAACAGGCCATTCGGCCCTCCAAGCCTGCGCTGATCTTGATGCCTGCCTAAACTAAAACCTTCTGCACTTCCGGGGCCCATATCCCTCTATTCCCTTCCTATTCATATATTTGTCAAGATGTCTCTTAAACATCGCTATTGTATCTGCTTCCACCACCTCCTCTGGCAGCAAGTTCCAGGCACTCACCACCCTGATAGATGCCACAATCGTATAATGAAATCCATGTGATTAAAAGGGCAGTGGTAGCGTGGATACAAAATTAGCTGAGGAGCAGGAAGCAGAGAGAGTAGTGCTAAACGGTTGTTTTTCAGACTGAAGGGAAGCATACAGTGGTGTTCCACAGGGGTCTGTATTAGGATCACTGCTCTTTTTGCTATATATTAATGACCTAGACTTGGGTATACAGGGCATAATTTCAATGCAGATGACACAAAATTTGGAAATCTAGTAAGCAGTGGGGAGGATAGTAACAGACTTTAAAAAGACAGACAGACTGGTGAAATAAGCAGACACATTACAGATAACATTTAATGCAGAGAAGTGTGAAGTGATGCATTTTGGAAGGAAAAATTATGAGAGGCAATATAAAGGAAATGGTACAATTTTAAAGGGGGTGCAGGGAAAGACCTGGGGGCATACGTAAACAACTTGCATTTATATAGCACCTTTAATGTAGCAAAGCATCCCAAAGCACCTTGACTACACTTCCTCACACCCTGTTTCCAGTAAGGACTCCATTCCATTCTCCCAGTTTCTCCATTTCCGAAAAATCTGTTCTGATGATGCAACCTTCCATGACAGCGCTTCTGACATGTCTTCCTTTTTCCTCAACCAAGGATTCCCTCCACTGAGGTTGACAGGGCCCTCAACCGTGTCCGACCCATTTCCTGCACTCTGCCCTCACCACTTCCCCTCCTTCCCAGAACCGAGACAGGGATCCCCTTGTCCTCACTTTCAACCCCACCAGCCTCCATCATCCTCTGCCATTTCTGCCACTCCAGCGTGATGCCACCAACAAACACATCTCCCCTTCCCCTCCTGTCAGCATTCCAAAGGGATCGTTCCCTCAGCGACACCCTGGTCCACTCCTCCATCACCCCCGATACCTCGTCCCCTTCCCAAAGCGTCTTCCCATGCAATCGCAGGAAGTATAATACTTGCCCTTTTACCTCTGCTCTCCTCACTATCCAAGGCCCCAAACACTCCTTCCAAGTGAAATAGTGATTTACTTGTACTTCCTTCAATTTAGTATACTGTATTCACTGCTCACAATGTGACTGCCTCTACATTGGGGAGACCAAACGTAGATTGGGTGACCACTTTGTGGAACACCTCCGCTCAGTCCGAAAGCATGACTCCGAGCTTCCGGTTACTTGCCATTTCAGCATACCCCCCACTGCTCTCATGCCTACATTTCTGTCCTTGGCCTGCTCCAGTGAACATCAATGCAAGCTCGAGGAGCAGCACTTGATCTTTCGATTAGGCACTCTACAGCCTTGCGGACTGAACATTGAGTTCAGTAACTTCAGGGCATGACTGACCTTTGTAAAAATATTTTTCTATTTTATTTTTTAATCATGTGCCTGTTTTTCATGTGGACAGTGTTGCTCATTACTCTGCCATTAACACTCTCTCTGGACTAATGCTTTGTCTTTCATCACAAGCATTAACACACTCTTTGCCTTTGTCCTATGACAGCTTTGTTATTGAATCTCTCCTGCCCTCAGCCTGATCAGACACCTTCCCCTTTTGTTCTCTTACCCAACCTAATTCTTTTCTAACCTTTGCCAGTTCTGATGAAAGGTCACTGGCCTGAAACGTTAACTCTGCTTCTCTCTCCACAGATGCTGCCTGACCTGCTGAGTATTTCCGATACTTTCTGTTTTTATCCCAAGATGCTTCACAGGAGCCTTAAGAAAATTTGACAGAGGCACGTAAGATATTGGGACATAGGATCAAAAGTTTGACCAAAGGTTTTAAGGAGCGTCTTGAAAGAGAGAGAAGTAGAGAGGCGGAGACGTTAAGGAAGGGAATCCCAGAGCTTAGGGTCCAGGCAGCTGAAGGCACGGCCATAATTATGGAGTGATTAAAATTGTGAATGTGCAAAAGGCCAAAATTGGAGGCGTGCACAGATTACTTGAAAATAAAGATGTTGGATTAAGTTTACCTCAACAGTGCCTTTTTGTTTTTAAAAAGGCAAGTTCTGGCTTAAAACTGTACTCACATCTGAAGCCTGTCAAATAGGATAAGTCTTCAAAGCCTAAAGCCAGTTAAATAACTTGGAGAGTTATAGAACTGGAGGACATTACAGAGATAGGGAGGGCCATGGGGGATTTGAAAACAGAGGAGAATTTTAAAATAGAAGAATTGACAGACTGAATGCCTATCTAGGTCAGCAAGAACAGGGCTGGTGGGTGAACAGGACGAGGTGCAAGTTAGGATATGGGCATCAGAGATTTGGATGAACTCAAACTTAAGTAGGGTGCAAAGTGGGACTCCATTCAGGAGAGCACTGGAATAGTCAATAGGCAGGGCAAGCTAAGAAGGTTGTTAAAAAAGCATACAAAAGCCTTGGCTTTATTAATAGAGGAATACAGTACAAAAGCAAAGAAACTATGCTAAACCTTTATAAATTACTGGTTAGGTCCCAGCTGGAATATTGTATCCAATTCTGGGCTTTAAGATGGATGTCAAAGCCTTGGAGAGGGTGCAGAGGAAATTCATTAGAACTGTACCAAGGATGAGGAACTTCAGTTATGAGGAGAGACTGGTGAAGCTGAAATGATTGTTCTTACAGCAGAGAAGGTTAAGCGGAGATTTAATAGAGGTGTTCAAAATCACAAAAGATTTGACAGAGTACCTTAAGAAAAAACTGTTTCCAGTGGCAGGAGGATTAATAATCAGAGGACACAGATTTAAGGTGAATGGCAGAAGAACTGGAAGGGATGGGAGGAGGGAGGTGAGGAGTATCTTTTTTTTTACTCAATGAGTCGATGATCTGGAATGCACTGCCTGGAAAGGTGGTGGACACAGATTCAACCTTAACTTTCAAAAAAAGGTTCTGATGAAAGGTCAGAGACCTGAAACATTAACTCTGTTTTTCTCTCCACAGATGCTGCCTAACCTGCTGAGCATTTCCAGCATTTTCTGTTTTTGTATCAAAAAGGGAATTGGATAAATATTTGAAAAGGGAGAGTAACTGCAGGACTACGCAGAAAGAGCAGGGTAGGGAACAAACTGTACTGTTGTTTCAAATGCTGGCACAGGCACGATGGGTCAAATGGCCTCCTCCTGCGTTGTAAGATTCAATGACATGACTGAACTTGTGTCCTAAATAATTCTGTGTTACTGAAGTTTCTAGGAACAACAGCAAGATGGTCAAACATTAATGGCACACTTTAGGCTGCACTGTAACAGTTATATTTTTTTAAAAACTACTGATTTGCAGATTAGAAAACTCCTTCATGCACAGATTGGAATGATTAATTCCTGGTAACTTCTGTCAGCCAGAGAGGTAAACTTATGGCTAAAAGTATGAATAAATTCTCACCTTGGCCAGTCACAAAAGTTACACCCTTCACAAATCTACCAATCAAAAATCACATTTAAAAGTGATCAATGCCCAATGCAAGATGAGGGCTGGAATCTCAAACTTCAGCCAGAAACTGACAGAAAATAATTAATCGTTCTTTACAAATAAGTTACTTTCAGCTTATAGATAGAATAACTTCTTTTTGAAGTGGCCCTACATTATACTGAAAGAAATGTTGGCAAAAGTTCATTATGGAGCCTTATCCTCCAGCAGATATCTGTTAACACTGCACTGCTGTAAACAATGGGCTTCCATATCAACACTTTCAAAATGATCAAGTAACTTCTGCCGGAGTCTGTCAGGCAGTAAAGTACAGTAAATACTGTCATCACTACAGCTAATGGAACAAGGGAATGAGTTGTGTTCTACAGCATTTCTGGTGAAATTACTATAACTCAGTGCCAAAAACATAGCACAGAGTAAGCTCAAGGTGCCTGGCTATGTTGGAGGGGGACCCTGATATCTCAGTGTCAGGTAGAAAGACCGTGCAAAGTTGTTGACCACGCTGCAGCTGTCCTGTTCTTCGATAAGTGGCAGTAGGAAGGCGAGGAGCAGTAAGAGGAGCAGGAGTAGCTGGAGAGGGAGCGCTGCACAGCAGGCACGGGACAGGTAATGGCAGATCCCTCCTGAAGTCTGCTGGGAAACAAAACAGAAAGTGAAACTGGTTAAAAGGCACAGCATTAGCATTCACAGTTAATGTCAAACACTGAAACACTTTACAATTGTTTATCACAACCTACATTTTACATTTCAAAATGTAATATTTCATAAAACATTAAAAAGCTAGTTTTCCAGGTAAATATACAAAACAGTGAAATAAATAAGCTTTTCCTGTTAACTTTAGCTCCCACTAAGACAGATTATCTAGTTACTTATCTCACTGCTATTTATGGGAGCTTGCTGTGCACAAATTGGCTGCCACTTTTTCTACATTACAACAGTGACGACACTTCAAAAATACTTAATTTGCTGCAAAGCCATTTGGGATATCCCAACGTTGTTAACGACAATATTTAATACAAGTCTTTCTTTAACAGTCCATCACACCTACAACACAACTGCCAAATCATCATTCTTAAATTCTCTGCCGCAACACTGACATCATCTGGTAATATTTAAAATGTTTCAAAGGGATAGAATGTAGGGAGTCCAATACAGTTGGAGTGGGAGGGAACAAGTTATAGAAAAGGAAATTTAGCTTTGTGTGATGGGAGATGAGAGGAGTAATGTGAAGCGAAGATTTTTAAAAATTAAACAAATTTTGAAAAATGATTAAGATGGAGGCTGACACTTTCAAACACATTAAAATCCTCATATTTCAAATGGAATGCGGGGAAAGGTATCCTGAGAGTTCAGCTCCAACACTCAATATAACGGCTGATAAGTTGACAACTAAATAGCATAAATTTATAGGCTCATTATAGAGTCATAACAGCACAGGAGAAAACATTCGGCTCATCGAGTCCATGCTGGCTCTCTCTAGAGCACTGCAGTCAGTCCCATTCCCCCGCTCTATCCCTGAAGACCTGCAAGTTTATTTTCCTCAAGTGCCTATCCAATTTCCTTTTGTAATCATTGATCATCTTCGCTACAACCACCCTCATTTGCAACAGGTTCCAGGTCATTACCACTCGCTGCCTTAAAAAGTTCAGCCTCACATCCCCCTTGTATCTCCTGGCAAAAACCTTAAATCTGTGCCCCATCATCTTTGTACCATCACCTAATGGGAACAGCTTTACTTTGTCTACCTTATCGAAACCTATCATAATTTTGTATGCTTCTATCAGATCTCCCCTCAATCTCCTTTACTCCAAGGAGAACAACCTCAGCTTCTCCAAACTAAGGGGAATAAGACTGACTGGATTGCTTTACAGAGAACTGGCATGCACTCGATGGGCCAAATGGTCTCCTTCTGTGCCATAATGACTCTAGAACCAAAGTGACACTGTTGCCAACAGTGCTATCAAGCACCGCTTACACACCAATAACCTACTCACCATGCAAAGTTTGGGTTCTGCCAGGACCACTCAGCTCTTGACCTCATTACACCCTTAGTCCAAACATGGACAAATGAGTTGAATTCAAGAGGTGAGGTGAGAGTGACTGCCATTGACAGCAAGGTAGCATTTGACTGAGTATGACATCAAGCAGCCCTAGCAAAAGTGAAGTCAATGGGAATCAGGGGGAAAACCCTCCACTGGTTAGAGTCATACCTAGCACAAAGGAAGATGGTTGTGGTTGTTAGAGGCCAATCACCTCAGCCCCAGGATATCGCTGCATGAGTGTCCCAGACCCAACCATCTTCACCTACTCCATCAATGACCTTCCTTCCAACATAAGGACTGAAGTAGAGATGTTTGTTGATGATTATACAATGTTCAGTACCATTTGCAATTCCTCAGATACTAAAGCAATCCGTGCCCGCATGCAGCAAGGCCTGGACAACATTCAGGCTTGGGCTGATAAATGGCAAGTAACATTTGTGCCACACAAGTGCCAGGCAATGACAATCTCAAACAAATCTAACTCGCTCTCCTTGACATTCAATGGCATTACCTTCGCTGAAGCCCCCACTACCAATATCACAGGGGTTACATTGACCAGAAACTCAACTGGAATAGCCATATAAATACTGTGGCTACATGAGAAGTATGATGAAATACTGTCCACTTGCCTGGATAAGTACTACTCCAACAACACTCAAGAAGCTCAACAATATGCAGGTTAAAGCAGCCTGATTGATTGGCACCCAATCCATCACCTTAAATATGCACTCCCTCCATCACTGACGCACAGTGGCAGTAGTGTGTACCACCTACAAGATGCACTGCAGCAACTCACCAAGGCTCCTTCGACAACACCTTCCAAATTGGTGCCCTCTACCAACTAGAAGGACAAGGGCAGCAGACACATGGAAACAAAATCACCTGCAAATTCCCATCCAAGTCACACATCATTCTGACTTGGAACTATAGTGCCTTTCCTTCACTGTTGCTGGGACAAAATCCTGGAACACCTTTCCTAACAGCAGTGTGGGTCTAATTACACCACAGGGACTGCAGCAGTTCAAGGCGGCGGTTCACCACGACCTTCTCAAGGGCAATTAGGAATGGGCAATCAATGCTGGCCTTGCCAGTAACTCTCAAGCCATGAACGAAAAAATAATTCTCAGTGTTGGTGGCTGTGGTGCACATTCCCTCCTCATCCTCCTTCATCTGTTGCCAGCCTTTGACATGGTTACTCACACTGACATCCCATTTTCTACCGTAAATTACCACAACCACCGCCTATATCAACCTGGCACCAAGTCCCATCCACCCATTATGCTGCTCTTACTGAGGGAGTGCTACACTCTCAGAGGTGCCATCTTTTGAATGAAATGTTAAAGCAATACTCCATCCTGGATGGACATAAAACATCCTTCTTTCTCTGAAGCATCTTGGTAAATTTTCTATGTCAAACGCACCATATCAAGGTAAATTCTTGTTTTTGTTTCATTCGAAAACTAGCTGTCGCCGTCTCCCGTCACGCCCGTCCCCAGTCACACCCGTCCCCGTCTCGCCCGTCACCGTATCTAACAATATTTCAATATTAAACATATCCTGAAGTAGTGTTGTAGCTGTTTTCTTGTAATACTAAAAAGTCGGAGCACCATAAAGACAAAGATCAAAAGTAGGAACAGAAAAACTGAGTGGTGGAGAAGGCATTATATCATTCAATTGTGTGTGGACAGTTGTACTCTGACCATTGCCTGGTAAGAAATGGGGGATATTTAAACTTTAATTATGTATAATTCCTATTAAACTGCTTTCAGCTTAGTCTAACAGTACATCACTTCAAGGGTCACTGTTTTACATTGAGTACAGTATTCAAATGTTATTTTTATTTGGTAGGATGTTCCAGGATTTTTACTGGTGCTTTTTGGGGACCCCATTCACTTTTACCTTAAAAACTGGAAACAAGGAGCCTTTATACTGCCATAGAACTGTGCCCAGAGGCTACAGGGTATGAATTCCCAACATGGTGGTTGTCTAATCCTTGGCGGATGTGTTCAAATGATAACCTGTTACTGCACAGTGTCACGCTCATGGAGAGAACAGTGATGAAATATGAAACGAACTGGAGGAATTATGAAATAAAAGTCCACTGTTGAACTGAAATACATAAAAAGGACACATCTGTGCCACAGACAAGATGGAGTACCCCCTCCTGTCAATAAACATCTTTGTCCGTTGAAGATGAAATCCATTAACTATGTCTGAATTAGCTTTGGGGAAAACACACTGAAATGGAAAACACTCCATTCCATGCTAACAACTCCTATTTGCAGGAATGGAGTTAACAAAGACTTTTACAGACAAACTTACTCTGCAGCCAAGACTAAGTTAATAGGTGTGAAATAGCACCATTTTAGCAGAATGGATCACATTCAGATGCCATCATGTAACAATGGCTTCCATATCCTGGAACATTGTATGAATCACCACAGGGGAGAGAGCCTAATTGGACTCTAACTGCATGCTACCCTCTATCTTTCCTTGTGTATGTGAACACACCATCCTGACTTGAAACTATATCGCCGTTCCTTCACTGTCGCTGGGTCAAAATCCTGGAACTCCCTTCCTAACAGCACTGTGGGTCTACCTACCTCACATGGACTGCAGTGGTTCAAGAAGGCAGCTCACCACCACCTTCTCAAGGGCAATTAGGGATGGGCAATAAATGCTGGCCTGGCCAGCAACGCCCACATCCCATGAATGAATAAAAGAAAATTAATGTGCAAGTGGGTGAAGTCACGGACATTTTTTTGGTTATTGCGTAGAAAATATTTATTTTTCCCTTTTAACCTACAAGAAAACCTGTCGTTTGTTTGTTTATTTGACCCTTAAAATGTTCAGGGACTAAAACACTATTTTTAAAACACTATTGCAGTCAGTTTAGAGGTGAAAAGTGGAAGTTACCCACAACACTTCCCACCCGTCCGTAACAACAGAAACAGCAGAAAGTTAGTGAAAAATCCTCCTCCTCAGGGAGAGATCTATAGCAGGAGATGGTACACGATAACTTCACAAAATTGGCAGGAAAGGAACAAACTGAATGTAATACACAAAAGATTTAAGGAAATGTAATTACCTTTCTGAATTCATTTACCTCATTCTGGCCTTGAAGCTGCAGAAACAAACATAAAAATACAACATTGAGAAAACAGCACATTACCAGCGAAATGGAGAGGTACTAAGCAATGCAGTATAGACACTGGGCATCAGTGTTGGGGTACTCGACAATGTAGTATAGACACCGAGTAGCACAGCGTGGGGGCACCAGTCAATGCAGTAGAATAAATCTACTAAGGACAAAAGACATCTTTCTTTGCATTATTTAATTCTAAAGCAGTTCTGGGAGGGAAGTGTTGCACCCATCACTTGGGAATGATGGTAGTGGCTTTTTAGTTATGTCCTGGAGTCCTATCAATTTGAGTCAGAACAAGAACCAGCATTTATAAATCAGTTTTCATGTGGAAAAGACATCCCAGGATGTTTCACAGAGAACGCAGGAAAAGGGCACCAAGCCAATCACAGAACAATACAGCACAGAAGGAGCAGTACAGCACAGCGGAAAAGAGGGACCAGCGGCGAGAGGCAGGATATATTGTGAAGTGATGTCACATGACAAGGAGTCATGTGGGGTGAGCACACTGGTAAGCTTTTTATTTTTTATTGTAGTTTAAATTAATCAACTATAAAGTAAGACTAGATTAACTAATTAGCATGAAACTAAAATCAACTTAATAACTTATCATAGAGTTACAATCAGTGTTCAATTAATTAATCAAATGTAGGGGAGAAAATTAAATAGAAAGGAATAGCAACACAAAAGGGTTCTGAATTTTTCAGTAAACTAAAATTTGACGTGTATAGATAAGAATTTAGTAAAAAACATATAAGTTAACCTCTACAAAATAAAGTGACTTAGGCATTGGAATTGACAACGGCAAACCCAGCTCCGTCAACCCTGCAAAGTTCTCCTTACTAACATCTGGGGGCTTGTGCCAAAGTTGGGAGAGCTGTCCCACAGACTAGTTAAACAACAGCCTGACATAGTCAAACTCACAGAATCATACCTTACAGACAATGTCCCAGACACTGCCATCACCATCCCCGGGTATGTCCTGTCCCATCGGCAGGACAGACCCAGCAGAAGTGGCAGTACAGTGGTATACAGTCGGGAGGGAATTGCCTTGGGAGTCCTCAACATCCACTCTGGATCCCATGAAGTCTCGTGTCATCAGGTCAAAGATGGGCGAGGAAACCTCCTGATGATTACCACCTACAACACCTCCCCTCCCGCACCCCCCCACCTCAGCTCATGAGTCAGTACTCCTCCATGTTGAACAGCAATTGGAGGGAGCACTGAGTGCGGCAAGGGCATAGAATGTACTGTGGGTGACCGAGCCCTCAAGGACATAGCTGCGAAACAACAGTAGGTGGTGAGAGAACCAACAAGAGGGAAAAACATACTTGGCCTCATTCTCACTAATTTGCCTGGCACAGATGCATCTATCCATGACAGTATTGGTAAGAGTTTTTTTTGAGTGTTCATGGGATCTGGACGTCGCTGGCCAGGCCAGCATTTATTGCCCATTCCTAACTGTTCTTGAACAGAGTGGCTTGCTGGACATTTCAGAGGGCATTTAAGAGTACACCACATTGGAGTCACAGGTAGGCCAGACCAGGTAAGGATAGCAGATATCCTTTCCTAAAGGACGTTAGTGATCCAGATGGGTTTTTACAACAATCGACAATAGTTTCATTGTCACCAATAGACTAGCTTTTTTCTTAAAATTCCAGATTAATTAAGTTCAAATTTCACCATCTGCCATGGTGGGATTCGAACCCATGTCCCCAGTGCACCAGCCTGGGCCTCTGGATTAATAGTCCAGTGACATTACCACTACGTCACCACCTCCCCTGTTAAAGTGGAGTAACCACCGCACAGTCCTTGTGGAGACTAAGTCCCATCTTCACATGGAGGATATCCTCCATCGTGTTGTGTGGCACTATCACCATGCTAAATGGGATAGATTTCTAACAGATCTAGCAATGCAAAACCGGGCATCCATGAGACACTGTGGGCCATGAGCAGCAGCAGAACAGTACTCAACCACAATCTGTAACCTCATGGCCCGGCATATCCCCCACTCTACCATTACCATCAAACTAGGGGATCAATCCTGCTTCAATGAA
This sequence comes from Heterodontus francisci, assembly GCF_036365525.1. Taxonomy (NCBI): domain Eukaryota; kingdom Metazoa; phylum Chordata; class Chondrichthyes; order Heterodontiformes; family Heterodontidae; genus Heterodontus; species Heterodontus francisci. The sequence goes on from NC_090379.1 coordinate 503,219, forward strand.
GAGTGCAGGAGTGCCTGCCAGGAGCAGCACCAGGCATATCTCAAAATGAGGTGTCAACTTGGTGAAGCTACAACCAGGACTACGTGCATGCCAGTGTAAGCAGCATGCAATAGACAGAGCTAAGCGATCCTACACCCAACGGATCAGATCTAAGTTCTGCAATCCTGCCACATCCAGTCGTGAATGGTGGTGGACAAGTAAACAACTAACAGGAGGTGGCGGCTCCATAAATAGACAGTCATAGAGTCATACAGCACTGAAACAGGCCCTTCGGCCCACCGAGTCTGTGCTGACCATCAGCCACCCATTTATACTAATCCTACATTAATCCCATATTTCCTACCGCATCCCCAACTTCCCTCAATTCTCCTACCACCTACCTACACAAGGGGCAATTTACAATGGCCAATTTACCTATCAACCTGCAAGTCTTTGGCTGTGGGAGGAAACCAGAGCACCTGGCGAAAACCCAAGTGGTCACAGGGAGAACTTGCAAACTCCGCACAGGCAGGACCCAGAACCGAAACTGGGTCGCTGGAGCTGTGAGGCTGTGGTGCTAACCACTGCGCCACCCTAACCTAAATATCCCCAACCTCAATGATGGGGGAGCCCAGCGAAAGATGAGGCTGAAACATTTGCAACAATCTTCAGCCAGAAGTGCCAAGTGGATGATCCATATCGGCCTCCTCCTGAAGTTCCCAGCATTACAAATACCAGACTTCAGCCAATTCAATTCACTCCGCATGGCATCAAGAACTGGCTGAAGGCACTGGAGAATGCAAAAGCTATGGGCCCTGACAATATTCCGGCAATAGTACTGAAGACCTGTGCTCCAAAACTTGCTGCGCCCCTACCCAAGTTGTCCCAGTGCAGCTACAACACTGGCATCTACCCTGCAATGTGGAAAATTGTCCCGGGTTGTCATGTACACAAAATGCAGGACAAATTGAACCCTGCCAATTACCACCCCATCAGTCTACTCTTGATAATCAGCAAAATGATGGAAGGGGGCATCACAGTGCTATTAAGTGGCATTTGCTGAGCAATAACGTGCTCAGTGACGCCCAGTTTGGGTTCTGCCAGAACCATCCAGCTCCTGACCTCATTACAGCCTGCATTCAAACATGGACAAAAGGACGGAAATCAAGAGATGAGGTGAGAGTGACTGCCCTTGACATCAAGGCAGCATTTGACAAAGTATGACATCAAGGTGTCCTAGCAAAACTGGAGTCAATGGGAATCAGGGGGAAACCCCTCCGCTGGTTGGAGTCATACTGAGCGCAAAGGAAAATAGTTGTGGTTGTTAGAGGTCAACCTTCTCAGCTCCAAGACATCACTGCAGGAGTTCCTCAGGGTAGTGTCCTAGGCCCAACCATCTTCAGCTGCTTCATCAATGACCTTCCTTCAATCATAAGGTCAGAAGTGGGGATGTTTGCTGATGATTGCACAATGTTCAGCACCATTCGTGACTCCTCAGATGCTGAAGAGGTCCGTGTAGAAATGCAGCAAGACCTGGACAATATCCAGGCTTGGGCTGATAAGTGGCAAGTAACATTCGCGCCACGCATGTGCCAGGCAATGAGTATCTCCAACAAGAGAGAATCTAACCATCTCCCCTTGACATTCAATGGCGTTACGATCGCTGAATCCCCCACTATCAACATCCTGGGGGTTACCATTGACCAGAAACTGAACTGAAGTAACCATATAAATACCATGGCTGCAAGAGGGTAGGAATCCTACAGCGAGTAACTCACTTCCTGACTCCCCAAAGCCGTCCACCATCTACAAGGCACAAATCAGGAGTGTGATGGAATACTCTCCACTTGCCTGGATGGGTGCAGCTCCAACACTCAAGAAGCTCGACACCATCCAGGACCAAGCAGCCGCTTGATTGTCACCCCATCTACAAACATGCACTCCCTCCACCACCGGCGCACAGTAGCAACAGTGTACCATCTACAAGATGCACTGCAGCAATGCAGCAAAGCTCCTTCGACAGCACCTTCCAAACCCACGACCTCTACCACCTCGAAGGACAAGGGCAGCAGACACATGGGAACACCACCACCTGCAAGTTCCCCTCCAAGCCACACACCATCCTGACTTGGAACTATATCGCCGTTCCTTCACTGTCGCCGGGTCGGGCTCGCAGCAAAATCGGAGGGGGTCGGGCTCGGGTCCGCTGTGGTTCAGTCCGGGTTCTTTTTCCCGACCCGAGCAGGCCTTTAGTAGCCAGTGAGTATTATTAATTTAAAACTTAAGCTTATTTAGGAATCATTTCTATTAAGTCAGTTAATACACTAATACATTGAGGCATGGCAGGGCATCTCAATCCCATGCAGTGCATATTGAGTTCCATGTGGGAACTCCAGAACACTTCTTGTGTCCTGGACAATTCATGTACAGGAAGAGCAGTGAGCAGGAGCTGCTCGAACTCCAGGTTTCGGAGCTTCAGCAGCAACTAGCATCACTGCAGTGTTTCCGTGCGGTTGAGAGATTCCGAGATAGCACGTTTCTGGATGCGGTCAGCCTGCATCCTAAGGGTGTGCAGACAGATAAGCAATGGGTGACTGGGAGGCAGTCAAGTAGAACAATAATAAAAAAAGAAAATGCTGGAAATACGCAGCAGGTCTGGCAGCATCTGTGGAGAGAGAAGCAGAGTTAACGTTTCAGGTCTGTGACCATTCATCCAAAGAACAAAGAAAATTACAGCACAGGAACAGGCCCTTCGGCCCTCCAAGCCTGCGCCGATCCAGATCCTCTATCTAAACATGTCGCCTATTTTCTAAGGGTCTGTATCTCTTTGCTTCCTGCCCATTCATGTATCTGTCTAGATACATCTTAAAAGACGCTATCGTGCCCGCGTCTAACACCTCCGCTGGCAATGCGTTCCAGGCACCCACCACCCTCTGCGTAAAGAACTTGCCACGCATATCCCCCCTTAACTTTTCCCCTTTCACTTTGAACTCGTGTCCCCTTGTAATTGAATCCCCCACTCTGGGAAAAAGCTTCTTGCTATCCACCCTGTCTATACCTCTCATGATTTTGTACACCTCAATCAGGTCCCCCCTCAACCTCCGTCTTTCTAATGAAAATAATCCTAATCTACTCAACCTCTCTTCATAGCTAGTGCCCTCCATACCAGGCAACATCCTGGTGAACCTCCTCTGCACCCTCTCCAAAGCATCCAAATCCATTTGGTAATGTGGCGACCAGAACTGCACGCAGTATTCCAAATGTGGCCGAACCAAAGCCCTATACAACTGTAACATGACCTGCCAACTCTTGTACTCAATACCCCGTCCGATGAAGGAAAGCATGCCGTATGCCTTCTTGACCACTCTATTGACCTGCGTTGCCACCTTCAGGGAACAATGGACCTGAACACCCAAATCTCTCTGTACATCAATTTTCCCCAGGACTTTTCCATTTACTGTATAGTTCACTCTTGAATTGGATCTTCCAAAATGCATCACCTCACATTTGCCCTGATTGAACTCCATCTGCCATTTCTCTGCCCAACTCTCCAATCTATTTATATTCTGCTGTATTCTCTGACAGTCCCCTTCACTATCTGCTACTCCACCAATCTTAGTGTCGTCTGCAAACTTGCTAATCAGACCACCTATATTTTCCTCCAAATCATTAATGTATATCACAAACAACAGTGGTCCCAGCACGGATCCCTGTGGAACACCACTGGTCACACGTCTCCATTTTGAGAAACTCCCTTCCACTGTTACTCTCTGTCTCCTGTTGCCCAGCCAGTTCTTTATCCATCCAGCTAGTACACCTTGGACCCTATGCGCCTTCACTTTCTCCATCAGCCTACCATGGGGAACCTTATCAAACGCCTTACTGAAGTCCATGTATATGACATCTACAGCCCTTCCCTCATCAATCAACTTTGTCACTTTCTCAAAGAATTCTATTAAGTTGGTAAGACATGACCTTCCCTGCACAAAACCATGTTGCCTATCACTGGTAAGCCCATTTTCTTCCAGATGGGAATAGATCCTATCCCGCAGTATCTTCTCCAGCAGCTTCCCTACCACTGACGTCAGGCTCACCGGTCTATAATTACCTGGATTTTCCCTGCTACCATTAGCAATTCTCCAGTCCTCCGGGACCTCACCCGTGTTTAAGGATGCTGCAAAGATATCTGTTGAGGCCCCAACTATTTCCTCTCTCGCTTCCCACAGTAACCTGGGATAGATCCCATCCGGACCTGGGGACTTGTCCACCTTAATGCCTTTTAGAATACCCAACACTTCCTCCCTCCTTATGCCGACTTGACCTAGAGTAATCAAACATCTGTCCCTAACCTCAACATCCGTCATGTCCCTCTCCTCGGTGAATACCGATGCAAAGTACTCGTTTAAAATCTCACCCATTTTCTCTGACTCCACGCATAACTTTCCTCCTTTGTCCTTGAGTGGGCCAATCCTTTCTCTAGTTACCCTCTTGCTCCTTATACATGAATAAAAGGCTTTGGGATTTTCCTTAACCCTGTTTGCTAAAGATATTTCATGACCCCTTTTAGCCCTCTTAATTCCTCGTTTCAGATTGCGCCTACAATCCCGATATTCTTTCAAAGCTTCGTCTTTCTTCAGCCGCTTAGACCTTACGTGTGTTTCCTTTTTCCTCTTAGCTAGTCTCACAATTTCACCTGTCATCCATGGTTCCCTAATCTTGCCATTTCTACCCCTCATTTTCACAGGAACATGTCTCTCCTGCACGCTAATCAACCTCTCTTTAAAAGCCTCCCACATATCAAAAGTGGATTTACCTTCAAACAGCTGCTCCCAATCTACATTCCCCAGCTCCTGCCGAATTTTGGTATAGTTGGCCTTCCCCCAATTTAGCACTCTTCCTTTAGGACCACTCTCGTCTTTGTCCATGAGTATTTTAAAGCTTACGGAATTGTGATCACTATTCCCAAAGTAGTCCCCTACTGAAACGTCAACCACCTGGCCCGGCTCATTTCCCAACACCAGGTCCAGTATGGCCCCTTCCCGAGTTGGACTATTTACATACTGCTCTAGAAAACCCTCCTGGATGCTCCTTACAAATTCTGCTCCATCTTGACCTCTAACATTAAGTGAATCCCAGTCAATGTTGGGAAAATTAAAATCTCCTATCACCACCACCCTGTTGCCCCTACAGCTTTCCATAATCTGTTTACATATTTGTACCTCTATCTCACGCTCGCTGTTGGGAGGCCTGTAGTTCAGCCCCAACATTGTTACCGCACCCTTCCTATTACTGAGTTCTGCCCATATTGCCTCACAGCTCGAGTCCTCCATAGTGCCTTCCTTCAGCACAGCTGTGATATCCTCTTTGACCAGTAATACAACTCCTCCACCCCTTTTACCTCCCTCTCTATCCCGCCTGAAGCATCGGTATCCTGGGATATTTAGTTGCCAATCATGCCCTTCCCTTAATCAAGTCTCAGTAATAGCAATAACATCATACGCCCAGGTACTAATCCAAGCCCTAAGTTCATCTGTCTTACCTACTACACTTCTTGCATTAAAACAAATACACCTCAGACCACCAGTCCCTTTGCTTTCATCATCTGCTCCCTGCCTACTCTTTCCCTTAGTCACGCTGACTTCATTATCTAGTTCCTTACAGGCTTTAGTTACATCCTTACTTTCCACTGACCTCATTTGGTTCCCATCCCCCTGCCACATTAGTTTAAACCCTCCCCAACAGCGTTAGCAAAAGCACCCCCAAGGACATTGGTTCCAGTCCGGCCCAGGTGTGGACCGTCCAATTTGTAATAGTCCCACCTCCCCCAGAAATGGTCCCAATGTCCCAAAAATCTGAACCCCTCCTTCCTGCACCATCTCTCAAGCCACGCATTCATCCTGACTATTCTTTCATTTTTACTCTGACTATCACGTGGCACTGGTAGCAATCCTGAGATTACTACCTCTGAGGTCCTACTTTTTAACTTGGCTCCTAACTCCCTAAATTCTGCTTGTGGGACCTCATCCCGTTTTTTACCTGTATTATTGGTGCCTATGTGCACAACGACAACTGGCTGTTCACCCTCCCCTTTCAGAATGTTCTGCAGCCGATCTGAGACATCCCTGACCCGTGCACCTGGGAGGCAACATACCATTCGGGAGTCTCGTTTTCGACCACAGAACCGCCTATCTACTCCCCTTACAATCGAATCCCCTATGACTATAACCCTTCCACTCTTTTTCCCGCCCTTCTGAACAGCAGAGCCAGCCACGGTGCCATGAACCTGGCTACTGCTGCCTTACCCTGGTGAGCCATCTCCCTCAACAGTATCCAAAACGGTATACCTGTTGTGGAGGGAGATGACCGCAGGGGACTCCTGCGCTGCCTTCCTGCTCTTTCTCTGCCTTTTGGTCACCCATTCCCTTTCTCCCTCAGCAATCCTAATCTGCGGTGTGACCAATTCACTAAACGTGCTATCCATGACCTCCTCAGCATCGCGGACACTCCAAAGTGAGTCCATCCGCAGCTCCAGAGCCATCATGCGGTCTAACAAGAGCTGCAGCTGGACACACTTCCTGCACGTGAATGAGTCAGGGACATCAGCCATGTCCCTGAGCTCCCACATTGAGCAAGAGGAGCATGTCACGGGTCTGAGATCTCCTGCCATTTTTAATCTTAAGCTTAAACTTAGTTAAATGAAAAAGGAACGAAAAGTTTTTTCCCAATCACACGATAAAAAAAAAAGAGAAATAGAAAAAGCCTTACCTTATCTACACACCACCGAGTCCTTTTTTTTGGTTAGAGGAGGAGGGCGGGTGGGAGACACTACAGGTGCAGTGTCTCGGGTTCAGAAACGGCCCAAATATATAGGGTTTTACTTACCCAGCAGCCCCCTGGTCTCCGCCGAAAACAAAAGGAAATAAAATTTTCTTTAAACTGACCTTCCCAGCTGCTCACTCACTCGCACTCTCTGCTCCCGAAAAAGCTGCTGCAGTGAAAGGTAAGTTATTTTAAACGGCCCAAATATATAGGGTTTTACTTACCCAGCAGCCCCCTGGTTTCCGCCGAAAACAAAAGGAAACTAAATTTACATCTGCAAGAACAAACATGGATCCCAGCAGAAGCTTCCAAGATGTGCAAAGAACTATGCTCCTATGAAGTGACAACACCAAGTGGTATGGTACTGCAAGGGAATTGATTGCACACCGGGTCTCTCTACTAGCCATGCACAGGGCAGTCAACCAGCATCGCCTACGCATACTAGCGTACGTTCTGCAGACGAAGAGACAACAAGCAATACACCCACAACTGAGGACAATCCTCCCAAATACAATCTGCAGGATAGGACGGACAGTTCGAGAACACACCTATATGTCATCGTCACAAGGTCCAGTTGAGTCAGCCGATGACCAGTACGGTTCCAAATGCAGACAATACCTTGAAGAGGAGTGTTCCAAATGCTCTTGTTACAGTTGAAAGTTTTGTGTGAAAAGTGTTATAGCTGTCAAATTTCTTATATCTCAATGCTTGCTTATTCATATACATATTAATGTTATATGGGGTTGTCATTTAAGGGAAGGGGGATGCTGTGATAGGGTATTTGTTAGTATGTTAAACATAATAATTTAAATATATGTTTATGCTCATATGTATGTCATCATAGGAAGTGATGCAATATATGATTCAATTCTCTTGCACAGTTAGCACGTGTAAGCTCAAGCAACAAGTCTCCATTAAAGCTCTGTGTTCAACCTTTATGCCTTCCCTTCAGATTTTTTACATTAAGTTAGAAACAGATAATACAACACCACAAAACTTGGAAATATTGTGAGCTGGTGAGGAAGATGGTGATAAACTTCAAGTGGACATAGACAGGCTGGTGGAATGGGCAGACAAGTGGCAGATGAAATTTAATGCAGAAAAGTGAGAAATGATGCATTTTGGTAGGAAGAATGAGGAGAGGTCATAGAAATTAAAAGGTACAATTCTAAATGGGGTGTAGGAGCAGACAGACCTGGGGGTATATGTGCACAAATCATTGAAGGTTGTAGGGCAGGTTGAGAAAGCAGTTAATAAATCATATGGGATCCTGGGATTTATACACAAGGGTACAGAGTACAAGAACAAGGAAGTTATGATAAACTTTTATAAAACACTGGTTTGGCCTCAACTCAAGTATTGTGTCCAGTTCTGGGAACTGCAATTTAGGAAGGATGTGAAAGCATCAGAGAGGCTGCAGAAAAGATTCACAAGAATGGTTCCAGGAATGAGGAACTTCAGTTACAATGATAGGCTGGAGAAGCTGGGGCTGTCCTCCTTGGAGAAGAGAAAGTTAAGAGCAGATTTGGGAGAGGTGTTTAAAATCTTGAGGGGTCTGGGCAGAGTAGATAGGGATAAACTGTTCCCATTGGTATTAAGATTTAGAACCAGAGGACATCGATTGAAGGTGATTGGCAAAAGCCACAATGGTAACATGAAGAAAATGTTTTTTTTCACGCAGCTAGTGTTTAAGATCGGGAATGCACTGCCCGAGAGTGTGGTGGAGGCAGATTATATCGAGGCCTTCGAAACAGAACTGGATAATTATCTGAAGAGAAAAAATATGCAGGACTACGGGGAAAAGGCAGGGTAGTGGGACTAGATGAGCTGCTCTTGGAGAGCCAGCACAGACATGATAGGCTCAATGGACTTCTTCTGTGCTGCAACCATCCTATGATTTTATGTTTCACAACACTCAGTGAAGAAATTTCTCCTCATCTCAGTCCGAAATGATCAAACCCATATCCCAAGACTGTGACGCCCGTGTTCTAGATTCGTCAGCCAGGGGAAATGACTTCTCAGTGTCTACCCTGTCAAGCCCTTTCAGAATCTTGTATGTTTCAATGCGATCACCTCTCATTCTTCTAAACCTATCGAGTATAGGCCCAATTTACTCAGCCTCTCATCATCGGACAACTCTCATCCCAGGAACCAATCTACTGAACCTTCGCTGTACCGCTTCCAAGGCAAGTAGATTCTTCCTTCGACATGGAGACCCAAACTACACGCAGTACTCCAGGTTTTGTCTCACCAAAGTCCTATACAATTGTAGCAAGACTTCCTAATTCTTGTAATCCAATCCCATTTCAATAAAGGACAACATGCCATTTGCCTTCCCAATTGCTTGCTGTATCTACATGATAACTTTGTGTTCCTTGTCAGAGTACACCCAGGTTTCTCTGAACAGCATTTAAGAGTTTCATACCTTTTAAAAAATATTCTACTTTTCTATTCTTACTACTGAAGTGAACAACCTTACATTCCCCAACATTATACTCCACCTGCCACCTTGTTTCCCATTCACTTAACCTGTCTATATCTTTTTGCAGCCTCTTTGTGTCCTCACAACTTACATTCTTACCTAGCTTTGTACTGTCAGCAAAATTGGATACATTACTCTGTCTCTTCGTCTAAGTCATTAATGTAGATTGAAAATAGCTGAAGCCCCAGTGCTGATCCTTGCAGTATTCCACTAGTTACAGCCTGCCAACTTGAAAATGCCCTGTTTATCCCTACTTTCCGTTTCCTGTCTGTTAATTAATCCATGCTAACATATTCCCAACTTTCTTTGAGCTCTTATCTTGCATATCAACCTTTTGTGTGGCATCTCATCAGATGCCTTTTGGAATGCCAAGCATATTACATCTACTGGCTCCGCTTTATCTACTCTACTAGTTGCATCCTGAAAACGCTAATAAATTTGTCAAACACTATTTCCCTTTTGTAAAACTATACTGACTGTCAGATCATACTGTTGATTTTCTAAGTACATTTTTAAGAATTCCTTAATAATAATTTTCCTGACAACTGATCAGTGTTGGGACCCTTGCTTTTCCTGATATATACTAAGGATATAGACCTTGGTGTAAAGGGCATAATTTCAAAGTTTGCAGATGATAAGAAACTTGGAAGCACTGTGAACTGTGAGGAGAGTGTAGAATTTCAAAAGAACATAGACAAGTTGATGGAATGGGCAGACAGGTGGCAGATGAAGCTCAATGCAGAGAAATGTGAAGTGATTCATTTTGGTAGGAAGAACATGGAGAGGCAATATAAAATAAAGGGTACAATTCTAAAGGGGAAGCAGGAGCAGAGGGACCTGGGTGTATACGGGCATAAGTCACTGAAGGTGGCAGGACAGGCTGAGAGTGTGTTTAATGAAGCATACAGTTTTTTTTTTAATACATTCATTCATGGGATGCGGGCATCGCTAGCTAGGCCAGCATTTATTACCCATCCCTGATTGCCCTCGGGAAGGTGATGGTGAGCTGCCTTCTTGAACTGTTGTGGTCCATGTGGGGCAGATATACCCACACTGCTGTTAGGAAGGGAGTTCTAGGATTTTGATCCAGCGACAGTGAAGGAACAGCAATATAGTTCCAAGTCAGGATGGTGTGTGACTTGGAGGGGAACTAGCAGGTGGTGGTATTCCCATGCATCTGATGCCCTTGTCCTTCTAGTTGGTAGAGGTCGCAGGTTTAGAAGGTGCTGTTGAAGGAGCCTTGTTGCATTGCTGCAGTGTATCTTGTAGATGGTACACACTGCTGCCACTGTGCGTCGGTGGTGGAGGGAGTGAATGTTTGTGGATGGGGTGCCAATCAAGTCCTGGATGGTGTTGAGCTTAAGTGTTGTTGGACATGCACCCATCCAGGCAAGAGAAGAATATTCTATCATACTCCTGACTTGTGCTTTGTGGACAGGCTTTGGGGAGTCAGGAGGTGAGTTACTCGCCGCAGGAATCCTAGCCAGGACCTGCTCTTGTAGCCATAGTAGTTGTATGGCTACTCTAGTTCAGTTTCTGGTCAATGGTAACCCCAGGATGTTGACAGTGGGGGATTCAGTGATTGCAATGCTATTGAATTTCAAGGGGAGATGGTTAGATTCTCTCTTGTTGGACAGACAATGACCATCTCCAACAAGAGAGAATCTAACCATCACCCCTTGACATTCAATGGCATTACCATCGCCGGATCCCGCACTATCAACATCCTGGGGGTTACAATTGACCAGAAACTGAACTGGAGTAGCCATATAAATATATTAGTAGGAGAATAGAGCACAGGAGCAAGGAAGTTATGTTGAACTTGTATAGGACACTAGTTTAGACTCAGTTGGAGTACTGCGTCCAGTTCTGGACACCGCACTTCAGGAAAGATGTGAGGGCATTGGAGAGAATATAGAAAAGATTCACAAGAATGGTTCCAGGGATGAGGAACTTCAGTTATGAAGATAGTTTGGAGAAGTTAGGACTGTCCTCTTTGGAGAAGAGAAGACTGAGAGGTGATTTGATAGAGGTATTCAAAATCATGAGGGGTCTGGACAGAGTAGATAGACAGAAATTGTTCCCACTCGTGAAAGGATCAAGAACGAGAGGGCACAGATTTAAATTATTTGGTAAGAGAAGCAAAAGTCGCATGAGGAAAAACTTTTTCACACAGAGTGGTTAAGGTCTGGAATGCACTGCCTGAGAGTGTGGGGAAAGCAGGTTCAATTGAAGCATTCAAAAGGGAATTAGACGTTATATGAGAAGGAAGAATGTGCAGGGATACGGGGAGGGGGAGGGTGAATGGAACTGAGTGAATTGCTCTTTCAAAGAGCCAGTGCAGACACAATGGGTCGAATGGCCTCCTTCTGCACTGTAACAATTCTGTGATTCTGTGAACTGACGTCAGGTTAACTGGCTTGTAGCTCCCTGCTTACTCTCGCTCATTTCTTGATAGTGATAGTGGAGAGGTAGATCTGGGTGTTGTCAACATGTGCAACCTGAACCCCTGGAAAAAGTCATGACAGACTATTTAAAGCTTGACGCACATCATCGCCTGTATTGGGATTGCACTGAGAACTTTAGGTTTGATTTATGTCATCTGCATTAAATGGCCACACCAAGATCTGTGCAATGTTTTGTGAATGGAATTGTGTGATTCACTAAGGACTCCTGCAAAATAGAAACACTGGCACGATTCAGAGTAATGCTATTTATGAGCTTCTGTTAATCCAGTCACATTACATACCAAGAGTTGTCCAGCCTCCCTCAGTTTTGTTTTATACAATATCCATCGGTATCGCAAATCTTCCAGTTGTTTCTCTTCTTCATTCATACTGGAAAATTCAGCACTGATGAGCGCTTCAAATATTTTCTGGCCATGAGGTACATGAGAATGCAGCACCTGGAAACAATGTCAATCTCTTGAGAAAAGTTAAAAACTTCCGCTGCTTTGTGCACATAACTAGAGCATGCTGCTTACTGAACAGGCAGAAAACTGAATTCTCTCGAGTTCCCTGGTTTCTCTTGAAACTGGCAGGAAGCCCTCATCTCCCTCAGTATCAGTACTTGGATGGTGTTGGAGGAAACCTGGCAATAGGCTTGGTCAACTCTGCCCACTGGGCTTTGGCTATCTGGAGCCCACCACTTTAGCAGGCAAATTATGTTGATAATAAGGAGAGCATCTACATCCCTGTTAAGCGCCATTTCATTATGTCTTATGGCCTTCTGCTGAATGCATTTGACAAAATTTAATTATTTTTATTGGATGATATCTTGAACTTATTCTTGCCAATCATTGGGTTGTAACTTATTACTGTTAGCCGTTTCTACAGTGTGCTGACAGTATGCACTTCACACCGCAGGCAACGTAGAGACAGCATGCCATTGAAAAGAGTCTTCATAGGAGTGGGCTGATTGCTGCAATTGTCCTTGAGGGTGATGCATCAAAGAACAAAGAACAGTACAGCACAGGAACAGGCCATTCGGCCCTCCAAGCCTGCGCCGATCTTGATGTCTGTCTAAACTAAACCCTTCTGCACTTCCGGGGACCGTATCCTTCTATTCCCATCCTATTCATGTATTTGTCAAGATGCCTCTTAAATGTCGCTATCGTACCTGCTTCCACCACCTCCCCCGGCAGCAAGTTCCAGGCACGCACCACCCTCTGTGTAAAGAACTTGCTTCGCACATTCCCTCTAAACTTTGTCCCTCGCACCTTAAACCTATGCCCCCTAGTAACTGACTCTTCCACCCTGGGAAAAAGCTTCTGACTATCCACTCTGTCTCTGCCGCTCATAACTTTGTAAACCTCTATCATGTCGCCCCTCCACCTCCGTCGTTCCAGTGAAAACAATCCGAGTTTATCCAACCTCTCCTCATAGCTAATGCCCTCCAGACCAGGCAACATCCTGGTAAACCTCCTCTGTACCCTCTCCAAAGCCTCCACGTCCTTCTGGTAGTGTGGCGACCAGAATTGCACGCAATATTCTAAGTGTGGCCTAACTAAATTTCTGTACAGCTGCAGCATGACTTGCCAATTTTTATACTCTATGCCCCGACCGATGAAGGCAAGCATGCCGTCTGCCTTCTTGATTACCTTATCCACCTGCGTTGCCACTTTCAGTGACCTGTGGACCTGTACGCCCATCATCCAAGCATCCCACAGAGTATTTAAAAGGACATACATATTGCAGCTGAGTGTGTTAAATCCTCAACGTCTGCCTATTAAACGTAGTTATGAATATAGTTTTAATGATAAATGTCTGGAATATCTTGAAAACAATTTGGAGCTATTTCCTTAACATTAGGGCAAAATGGCAGCAGTCGGAAGTGAATAGAGAGATGGCTCAGTGACTTTGGGGCAAGTACAGCCATGGAGTAAAGGAGGGATGTTTAAGGATTGTTTATAAATTTAGAATAAGTATAGGAGAAGAGGCTGCGGTATTCTTCATGTTTTAATTACTATAAACATACTATTCATACTAAGCACACTTTTTTAAAAAGAAAAACCTGTTCAGCATTTAATAAATGTGTCTAGTGGACAATAGTTTGCACATCGAGGGTTTCTATTCCTGACCCCACCTACTGAAGGCAAAACGACCGCATGCAGCATTCAACAAAGGCACAATATAGTGACAAGGTCTCTCTTCACCCAAAGTCTCACAATATTTCCCCACAAAAGCTCAGTCTTTTTTTATGAAGGATGTTAAGTTTGCTAAATTGACTGGGGGCCAGTGAAACTGAATCCTAATATTTTTTAGCTTAAAAGCACAATTACTCAAATTAATCTGATTCCATTGTATTTTGAAACAAATGCGTTTCATGTACATACAATCTTGGTGTTAAGAAAGTTTTCCTGACTCCACTTCAACTATTTCAGCTCAGATTCTAAGACGATGCCACAGTCATTTACAGCATAGCAGGAGGCCATTCAGCCCACTGAGGCCAGGCTGACTCTCCACAGAACTATTCAGTCAGTCCCACTCCCCCATTCGATCCCCGTAGCCCTGCAAGTCCATTTCCTTCAAGTGGCCATCCACTTCGACCACCCTTGCGGGAAGTGTGTTCCAGGTCTTTACCCCCACTGTGTAAAAAAGTTCTTGCTCAGATTCCCCCTAAATTTCTTGCCCAAAACTTTCAATCTGTGCCCCTTGTCCTCACACAATTAATTAATGGGAACAGTTTTCTAATCATGGCCATGAAGCCATTGTCGATTGTCGTAAAAACCCGTCTGGTTCACTAATGCCCTTTAGGGAAAGAAATCTGCCGTCCTTACCTGGTCTGGCCTATATGTGACTCCAGACCCACAATAATGTGGTTGACTCTGACATGCTCTCTGAAATGGCCTAGCAAGCCACTTAGTTGAATCTAACCTCAATGAGGTCAATAAAAAAGTATGAAACTGGACGGACCACTTGGCATCGACCTAGGCACCAGAAATGACCACAGCAAACCCAGCCCCGTCAACCCTGCAAAGTCCTCCTTACTAACATCTGGGGGCTTGTGCCAAAGTTGGGAGAGCTGTCCCACAGACTAGTCAAGCAACAGCCTGAAATAGTCATACTCACGGAATCAGACCTGACAGACAATGTCTCAGACACTGCCATCACCAACCCCGGGTATGTCCTGCCCACCGGCAGGACAGAGCAGCAGAGGTGGCGGCACAGTGGTATACAGTCAAAGAACAAAGAACAAAGAAAATTACAGCACAGGAACAGGCCCTTCGGCCCTCCAAGCCTGCGCCGATCCAGATCCTCTATCTAAACATGTCGCCTATTTTCTCAGGGTCTGTATCTCTTTTCTTACTGCCCATTCATGTATCTGTCCAGATACATCTTAAAAGACGCCATCGTGCCCGCATCTACCACCTCCGCTGGCAACGCGTTCCAGGCACCCACCACCCTCTGCGTAAAGAACTTTCCACGCATATCCCCCCTAAACATTTCCCCTCTCACTTTGAACTCGTGACCCCTAGTAATTGAATCCCCCACTCTGGGAAAAACCTTCTTGCTATCCACCCTGTCTATACCTCTCATGATTTTGTACACCTCAATCAGGTCCCCCCTCAACCTCCGTCTTTCTAATGAAAATAATCCGAATCTACTCAACCTCTCTTCATAGCTAGCACCCTCCATAACAGGCAACATCCTGGTGAACCTCCTCTGCACCCTCTCCAAAGCATCTGCATCCTTTTGGTAATGTGGCGACCAGAACTGCACGCAGTATTCCAAATGTGGCCGAACCAAAGTCCTATACAACTGTAACATGAACTGCCAACTCTTGTACTCAATACCCCGTCCGATGAAGGAAAGCATGCCGTATGTCTTCTTGACCACTCTATTGACCTGCGTTGCCACCTTCAGGGAACAGTGGACCTGAACACCCAAATCTCTCTGGACATCAATTTTCCCCAGGACTTTTCCATTTACTGTATAGTTCACTCTTGAATTGGATCTTCCAAAATGCATCACCTCGCATTTGCCCTGATTGAACTCCATCTGCCATTTCACTGCCCAACTCTCCAGTCTATCTATATTCTGCTGTATTCTCTGACAGTCCCCTTCACTATCTGCTACTCCACCAATCTTAGTGTCGTCTGCAAACTTGCTAATCAGTCCACCTATACTTTCCTCCAAATCATTAATGTATATCACAAACAACAGTGGTCCCAGCACGGATCCCTGTGGAACACCACTGGTCACACGTCTCCATTTTGAGAAACTCCCTTCTACTGCTACTCTCTGTCTCCTGTTGCCCAGCCAGTTCTTTATCCATCTAGCTAGTACACCTTGGACCCCATGCGCCTTCACTTTCTCCATCAGCCTACCATGGGGAACCTTATCAAACACCTTACTGAAGTCCATGTATATGACATCTACAGCCCTTCCCTCATCAATCAACTTTGTCACTTCCTCAAAGAATTCTATTAAGTTGGTAAGACATGACCTTCCCTGCACAAAACCATGTTGCCCATCACTGATAAGCCCATTTTCTTCCAAATGGGAATAGATCCTATCCCTCAGTATCTTCTCCAGCAGCTTCCCTACCACTGACGTCAGGCTCACCGGTCTATAATTACCTGGATTATCCCTGCTACCCTTCTTAAACAAGGGGACAACATTAGCAATTCTCCAGTCCTCCGGGACCTCACCCGTGTTTAAGGATGCTGCAAAGATATCTGTTAAGGCCCCAGCTATTTCCTCTCTCGCTTCCCTCAGTAACCTGGGATAGATCCCATCCGGACCTGGGGACTTTGTCCACCTTAATGCCCTTTAGAATAGCCAACACTTCCTCCCTCCTTATGCCGACTTGACCTAGAGTAATCAAACATCTGTCCCTAACCTCAACATCCGTCATGTCCCTCTCCTCAGTGAATACCGATGCAAAGTACTCATTTAGAATCTCACCCATTTTCTCTGACTCCACGCATAACAATCCTCCTTTGTCCTTTAGTGGGCCAATCCTTTCTCTAGTTACCCTCTTGCTCCTTCTATATGAATAAAAGGCTTTGGGAATTTCTTCAACCCTGTTTGCTAAAGATATTTCATGACCCCTTTTAGCCCTCTTAATTCCTCATTTCAGATTGGTCCTACATTCCCGATTTTCTTTCAAAGCTTCGTCTTTCATCAGCCGCCTAGACCTTATGTATGCTTCCTTTTTCCTCTGAGCTAGTCTCACAATTTCACCTGTCATCCATGGTTCCCTAATCTTGCCATTTCTATCCCTCATTTTCACAGGAACATGTCTCTCCTGCACGCTAATCAACCTCTCTTTAAAAGCCTCCCACATATCAAATGTTGATTTACCTTCAAACAGCTGCTCCCAATCTACATTCCCCAGCTCCTGCCGAATTTTGGTATAGTTGGCCTTCCCCCAATTTAGCACTCTTCCTTTCGGACCACTCTCGCCTTTGTCCATGAGTATTTTAAAGCTTACGGAATTGTGATCACTATTCCCAAAGTAGTCTCCTATTGAAACTTCAACCACCTGGCCGGGCTCATTCCCCAACACCAGGTCCAGTATGGCCCCTTCCCGAGTTGGACTATTTACATACTGCTCTAGAAAACCCTCCTGGATGCTCCTTACAAATTCTGCTCCATCTAGACCTCTAACACTAAGTGAATCCCAGTCAATGTTGGGAAAATTAAAATCTCCTATCACCACCACCCTGTTGCTCCTACATCTTTCCATAATCTGTTTACATATTTGTACCTCTATCTCACGCTCGCTGTTGGGAGGCCTGTAGTACAGCCCCAACATTGTTACCGCACCCTTCCTATTTCTGAGTTCTGTCCATATTGCCTCACTGCTCGAGTCCTCCATAGTGCCCTCTTTCAGCACAGCTGTGATATCCTCTTTGACCAGTAATGCAACTCCTCCACCCCTTTTACCTCCCTCTCTATCCCGCCTGAAGCATCGATATCCTGGGATATTTAGTTGCCAATCATGCCCTTCCCTCAACCAAGTCTCAGTAATAGCAATGACATCATACTCCCAGGTACTAATCCAAGTTCATCTGCCTTACATACTACACTTCTTGCATTAAAACAAATGCACCTCAGACCACCAGTCCCTTTACATTCATCATCTGCTCCCTGCCTGCTCTTCCCCTTAATCACACTGATTTCATTATCTAGTTCCTTACAGGCTTTTGTTACTACCTCCTTACTGTCAACTGACCTCCTCAATTGGTTCCCATCCCCCTGCCACTTAGTTTAAACCCTCCCAACAGCGTGAGCAAAAGCACCCCCCAGGACATTGGTTCCGGTCCGGCCCAGGTGTAGACCGTCCAATTTGTAATAGTCCCACCTCCCCCAGAACCGGTCCCAATGTCCCAAAAATCTGAACCCCTCCTTGCTGCACCATCTCTGAAGCCACGCATTCATCCTGACTATTCTTTCATTTTTACTCTGACTATCACGTGGCACTGGTAGCAATCCTGAGATTTCGACCTCTGAGGTCCTACTTTTTAACTTGGCTCCTAACTCCCTAAACTCTGCTTGTCGGACCTCATCCCGTTTTTTACCTATATCATTGGTGCCTATGTGCACAACGACAACTGGCTGTTCACCCTCCCCCTTTAGAATGTTCTGCAGCCGATCTGAGACATCCCTGACCCGTGCACCTGGGAGGCAACATACCATTCGGGAGTCTCGCTTTCGACCACAGAACCGCCTATCTACTCCCCTTACAATCGAATCCCCTATGACTATGGCCCTTCCACTCTTTTTCCCGCCCTTCTGAACAGCAGAGCCAGCCACGGTGCCATGAACCTGGCTACTGCTGCCTTCCCCTGGTGAACCATCTCCCTCAACAGTATCCAAAACAGTATACTTGTTTTTTTTTTAGAATTAGAACATTACAGCGCAGTACAGGCCCTTCGGCCCCCGATGTTGCGCCGATCATCTGACCAACACTATTTCATTTTCATCCATATGTCTATCCAATGACCACTTAAATGCCCTTAAAGTTGGCGAGTCTACTACTGTTGCAGGCAGGGCGTTCCACGCCTCTACTACTCTCTGCGTAAAGAAACTACCTCTGACATCTGTCCTATATCTTTCACCCCTCAACTTAAAGCTATGTCCCCTCGTGTTTGCCATCATCATCCGAGGAAAAAGACTCTCACTATCTACCCTGTCTAACCCTCTGATTATCTTGTATGTCTCTATTAAGTCACCTCTCCTCCTCCTTCTCTCCAACGAAAACAACCCCAAGTCCCTCAGCCTTTCCTCGTAAGACCTTCCTTCCATACCAGACAACATCCTAGTAAATATCCTCTGCACCCTTTCCAAAGCTTCCACATCCTTCCTATAATGCGGTGACCAGAACTGCACGCATTACTCCAGGTGCGGTCTCACCAGAGTTTTGTACAGCTGCATCATGACCTCGTGGCTCCGAAACTCGATCCCCCTACTAATAAAAGCTAACACACCATATGCCTTCTTAACAGCCCTATTAACCTGGGTAGCAACTTTCAGGGATTTATGTACCTGGACACCAAGATCTCTCTGCTCATCTACACTACCAAGAATCTTCCCATTAGCCCAGTACTCTGCATTGCTGTTACTCCTTCCAAAGTGAATCACCTCACACTTCTCCGCATTAAACTCTGCTTATTGGAGGGAGATGACCGAAGGGGACTCCTGCGCTGCCTTCCTGCTCTTTCTCTGCCTTTTGGTCACCCATTCCCTTTCTTCCTCAGGAGGGAGTTGCCCTGGGAGTCCTCAACATGAACTCCGCACCCCATGAAGTCTCATGGCATCAGGTCAAACATGGGCAAGGTAACCTCCTACTGATTACCATCTACCGCCCTCCCTCAGCTGATGAGTCAGTACTCCTCCATGTTGAACACCACTTGGAGGAAGCACTGAGGGTGGCAAGGGCGCAGAATGAACTCCGGGTGGGGGACTTCAATGTCCATCACCAAGAGTGGCTCTATAGCACCACTACTAACCAAGCTGGCCGAGTCCTAAAAGACATAGCTGCTAGACTGGGTATGCGGCAGGTGGTGAGGGAACCAACAAGAGGGAAAAACATTCTTGACTTCGTCCTCACCAATCTACCTGTCACAGATGCATCTGTCCATGACAGTATTGGTAGGAGTGACCACTGTACAGTCCTTGTGGAGACGAAGTCCCACCTTCACAGTGAGGATACCCTCCATTGTGTTGTGGCACTACCACCGTGATAAATTGGATAGATTTCAAACAGATCTAGCAATGCAAAACTGGGCATCCATGAGGCGCTACAGGCCATCAGCAGCAGCAGAATTGTACTCAACCACACGCTATAACCTCATGGCCCGGCCTATCTCCCACTCTACCATGACCATCAAGCCGGGGATCAACCCTGGTTCAATGAAGAGTGCAGGATGGCATGCCAGGAGCAGCACCAGACATACCTCAAAATGATGTGTCAACCTGGTGAAGCTACAACACAGGACTACTTCCGTGCCAAACTGTATAAGCAGCATACGATAGACAGAGCGAAGCAATCCCATAACCAACGGATCAGATCTAAGCTCTGCAGTTCTGCCACATCTAGCCGTGAATGGTGGTAGACAATTAAACTAACTGGAGGACGTGGCTCCACAAATATCTTCATCCTCAATGATGGGGGAGCCCAGCACATCAGTGCAAAAGATAAGGCTGACACATTTGCAATGATCTTCAGCCAGAAGTGCCGAGTTGATGATCCATTTCAGCCTCCTCCTGTAGTCCCCAGCATTACAGATGCCAGACTTCAGCCAATTCGATTCACCCCGCTTGATATCACGAAATGACTGAAGGCACTGGATACTGGAAAGGCTATGGGCCCTGACAATATTCCGGCAATAGTACTGAAGACCTGTGCTCCAGAACTTGCCGCGCCCCTAGCCAAGCTGTTCCAGTACAGCTACAATACTGGCATCTACCCAGCAAGGTGGAAAATTGCCCAGGTTTGTCCTGTCCACAAAAAGCAGGACAAGTCCAACCCGGCCAATTACCGCCCCATCAGCCTACTCTCAATCTTCAGTAAAGTGATGGAAGGTGTCATCAACAGCACCATCAAGCAGCACTTGCTTAGCAATAACCTGATCAGTGACACTCAGTTCGGGTTCCGCCAGGGACACTCAGCTCCTGACCTCATTACAGCCTTGGTTCAACCATGGACAAAAGAACTGAACTCAAGAAGTGAGGTGAGAGTGACTGCCCTTGACATCAAGGCAGCATTTCACCAAGTATGGCATCGAGGAGCCCCAACAAAACTGAAGTCAACGGGAATCAGGTGGAAACTCTCCGCTGGTTGGAGTCATACCGAGCACAAAGGAAGATGGTTGTGGTTGTTGGAGGTCAATCATCTGAGCTCCAGGACATCACTTCAGGAGTTCCTCAGAGTAGTGTCCTAGGCCCAACCATCTTCAGCTGCTTCATCAATGACCTTCCTTCAATCATAAGGTCAGAAGTGGGGATGTTCGCTGATGATTGTACAATGTTCAGCACCATTTGTGACTCCTCAGATACTGAAGCAGTCCGTGTAGAAATGCAGCAAGACCTGGACAATATCCAGACTTGGACAGATAAGTGGCAAGTAACATTCGCGCCACACAAGTGCCAGGCAATGACCATCTCCAACAAGAGAGAGTCTAACCATCTCCCCTTGACATTCAATGGCATTACCATCGCTGAATCCCCCACTATCAACATCCTCGGGGCTACCATTGACCAGAAACTGAACTGCAGTAGCCATTTAAATACAGAGGCTACAAGAGCAGGTCAGAGGCTAGGAATCCGGCTGCGAGTAACTCACCTCCTGATTCCCCAAAGCCTGTCCACCATCTACAAGGCACAAGTCAGGAGTGTGATGGAACACTGTCCATTTGCTTGGATGGGTGCAGCAAAGCACCAAGGTTCCTTCGACAGCAAAGAACAAAGGTGGGATTCGAACCCACGAACCCATGTCCCCAGAGAAATTCCCTGGGTCTCTGGGTTACTAGTCCAGTGACAATGCCACTACACCACCGCCTACCCCGCGGTGACTAGTGAACCCAGTCAGGGCCAGTGTTTCTAACTGTGCAGTTTACCTTGCGAAGGTGATGGTCTATCGGGACACTCGGAAGGAACACATGACACATCTGGAAGGCTATGTTTGGAAGGTTGCAATTAGCTGTTGGGAACAACCTTTGTGGAAAAACAAAATTTAAAACCCGAAATGCCAAAATGTTTTGATGGAGTTTATTGTTACAGCCTTATCACTTGAAAATTGTACACATTTTGGGAAAAAAAAGTGTCATCACCGCTGCTTTGTCATGAGCTTAATCTTGTGTTACATGAGTAACAATGGTACAAAGAAATGTTTTGTTAATTACCAGTAGAGTGGATGAGGATATGAATGCGAAAATATGATAATTTTTTTTTTCAATTTCTGTTTGACATTGTAATGAAAACATTCAAGAATGGTGGAGGTGTTATAAGAGTTTTGTTTTTAAAAAACTAAGAGGTCTGTGTGCCTCTAAGATTGAGTAAAGGGACTTTCTGTGAACAGTGACTGCAGAGACTTGTCGTTGGTATTTGAAGAGTGCAAGGTAATTTGTATCCAAGCTGCCAGAAAGTTTTACGGCTATCTTCTAACTAGGTTGTTGTGGGAAAAATTAGTTTCACTTTTGGATTGTTCAGTTACTGCTGGAGACTGGCCAGGAATACAGCCCAGAAAACTCTTTCTCGTGAAAAATAATTCCTGTATCAAGTAAAATTCTAATTTCTTCATGAAGTTAAAAGAACTTTGAAGGAGATGCAAAACCAATGTATGAGAGCCTTGTTGATGTTTATGCCTGAAGAGAGGAAAAGACTCAGGAAAAGATGAGTTGCTACATTCTGTGGAGAAACACTGCTTTGTTGAGAGGAAGCCTGCATTGTTGAAGGTAGCAAAATTCCTACTTTCTCCAGTCTCTGGAAAATCTCTGCCTCAAGTGTGAGTCCTGTGGCCTTTTGTATTTTTGGAAGTTCTTGAAATCTCAAGAAAGTTTCTACTGTAAGACTGCTACTTTAAAATCTAAGTAGACCTGTTGCTACAACCTGTTTCTGACAGTTCTGTGTGATGCCTGCTGCAGACAAACTACCTTGAACCTTCTCTACCCACCACAGACTGTTCATTAATTTCACCTGGAGACTTCAAGTGGCATCTGACTAATCGACTCTGGGACACCTCACCAATCCAGAAATATACTACCTGGTTTGGTGTGATTCTGGGGCATAAATAAGGTGTTTAGATTTGGCTATTTTTCCAGTAGGTGGGAAACTTTACTAATATGCTGTGACCTGTGGAGTAGTGGGACTGAATTAACAGTGCATTACTCCCAGCTTGGTTGTATCATAATGGTCCCAGAGGCAGCATGCAGCAAGAGGGATGCACGGGTACTTCTTCAAGTCAAGTATCTGAAATGATTGTCATGAGTCTCCATAGGAGAAGAGGACCCAGAATGCCTGTGAAAGGACCAGTAACAGTGTGCCAATCCTTGCAATTCTCACTAGTGTGGAGGAGGAGGCTTTACTACTTGCTGGAGAGGACAGAGGCTGTTTAGTTGCTGATGGTGAGACCGGAGCACCTGGCCAGGAGGGTGAGTTCCCCAGGGTGCGGGCACACGGGCTGGGGGGTATTGGTGGCTCAAGCAATAAAGGTTGTTCATGCATTCAAACTCACTGACATGTGGCCACACTGCAGTCTATGACATGCCCTTCAGTCCGGAGTGTCACTCAGATCTGATCATTCTGTTTTCCTCTGCAGGTGAATCACAGACGACATAGCTAGGGGACATCCATTCACCCATGAAGAGGAGGAGGGGACCTCAGAGGGTGCAGCAACATATCTTTTCCCCACACCAAGCACCAGCTCAGATACAGTCACATCAGTTGGGCTGGTTGAATCTTCAGGTTTGTGGTTACAACTTGATGCTAGCACCATACAAGTGCCAGACCAGCTTCCAGAGGCAGTTTCGGCCGTTGCCTCCGACACTGAGAAGACTGTGGGAGGCCAGGCCAGTACTGAGCCCCATGTTGATGATGAGCCTCTGAGGTCATCCATTTGGTGGGAGATGCTGCAGGTGCAGTGTGAGGTGTATGGAGATCTGGCGGAGTTACCAGAGACAATGAGTGTTCTGGCTCAGACTTTGAGGTGTCCTTCCAGACCATGAGTTCAGCACAGTCTCTGCCATCTGTGAGACTGGCTTCCTCCATTAACAGATTGGTGACTGCAGTGGAGATCCAGCTGCAGCAGGTTACCCACTGCCTGCAGGAGATGCGCAGAAACAAGCAAACCTTTGCAGTGTCAGCGAGCTCAATGCAGCAGTGGCTATGTGAGATTGGGACAAGACTCCTGGGGTATCCTCCAGGTGCTCATTCCCACTGAGGTCAGCAGGGAGGCCCGAATGAACCTCATGAGGGCACAGGAGCAATAACAGTATGCATGTGGGCTTTGCTTTCAGGGTGCTCCTGATACGTACAGCGGCTCCTTGTCCCCTCTGCCAGTGACACTAGCACCTCAGAATGCCAGGATGACAGAGGGTGGTCCTGAGACTGCTCAGGGTCACCTCAACATGCTGGGGTTCACACGACCTCAGGCAGTCAGAGGACGCCTGCCAAGTTCATCCCAAGCATGGGGCATCCTGAGCAGCCACCTTCCTGTGCCGTGGCTGGCTGCAAGGGGGCTTTGACATACGTGAGCACTCGCAAACGTTTTAAGAAATCACATTAACTGCACTTAGGGTTCACTGGTGCGATTTGGAATCATGTTAATTTCTGCGCTACTTTCCACAAATTTTATTAAATTTCACATTTGGCTTATTTATGTCTCAAGTGACTGATGATGCATGAGGAGAACTTTTTTTTCTGCATGGGATGGAGATCTGGGTAAGTGCACCATTGGGCCATGGTGTGTTAGAGGGAAAGGTGGACTGTTGCAGCTGAGATTAGCACCTGCAGGTGAGTGCTTTTGTGCTTCCAGCTGATGTGAATGCCTGAATCCAGATTGACATGTCAGTCACTGGCAGACTACATGTGTCATGAACCTCCAGTCAGGGGAAATGCCTGAGTATCAGAGCCTCCCGAGCATTCCATGCACCCAGCTCTGCAAACCTCCAACTGCTTCCCCCCGGACATTCAGGTGGCTGTGCCCCCTCCTCCTCCTCCTTGTCTGAGGATACCTCGTGCTGAACAATGTCCTCAGCATCCAGGGCCTCCCCCCTCTGCAGCACCATGTTATGTAAGGAGCAACAATTAACAACAATGCGAGATACCCTTGCTAGCAAATACTGAAGGGCACCACCTGAGCGAACCAGGCACCTAAATCTCATCTTCAGAAGACCTATGGTCTGCTCAATGGTGACTCTGGTGGTCGCATGGCTCATATTGTAACATTCCTCTGCTTCATTCCATGGGTTCCTCACAGATGTTATCAGCCATGTCTTCAGCGGGTGTCCCCGTCACCAAGTATCCATGCTTGCAGGCACATGGGCGGGGGTGGGCGGCTGCTGAATAGTGCTGGAGTTTCAGAGAATGAATGCGTTGCGACTGCTTCCTGGATAGTGAGCACACCCCGGAAGTGCAGAAGGTTTCAGTTGAGACAGGCATCAAGATCGGCGCAGGCTTGGAGGGCCGAATGACCTGTTTCTGTGCTGTACTGTTCTTTGTATATGTAAAAAGAGGAGTGGGGCCAATTGGAGACCAAAAAGGAGATTTACGCATTGATGGTAGATGGCATTGTTGAAGGTACGAAAAACTTTGCACGTGTCTTTACCAAAGAAGATGCTGTCAAAGTCATAGTGAAATAGGATGTAGATGAAATACCAGATGAGCTAAAAATTGATACAGTGAAGGTATTAGAAAGGCTGGCTGTATTCAAAGTTGATAAATCACCAGAACTGGAAGGGATGCATCCGAAAATACTGAGAGAAGGTAGGAAATTGCAGAGGCACTGGCTGTAATCTTCCAATTCTCCTTCGATACTGGGGTGGTGTCAGACTGAAGAATTGCAAATGTTACACCCTTGCTTGAAAAAGGGTGTAAGGATAAATCCAGCAACTACAGGCTAGTCAGTTTGACTTTGTTGGTGGGAAAGCTTTTCGAAACTATAATCCGGAACAAAATTAAGTCACTTGTACAATTATGGATTAATTAGGTAAAACCAGCATGGTTAAAGGCAAATCATGTTTAACCAACTTGATTGAGTTTTTTGATGAAGTAACAGAAAGGTTGATGAGGGTAATGCAGCTGATGTGGTGTACACGGATTTCCAAAAGGCGCGTACTAAAGTGCCACATAATAGGCTTGTTGGTAAAGTTGCAATGGAATAAAAGGGACAGTAGCAGCTTGGATAATGAAGTTGGCTGAGTGACAGGAAACAGACAGTAGTGGAAACTGCTTTTCGGATTGGAGGAAGGTATACAGTGGGGTTCCCCAGGGGTCGGGACTAGGACCACTGCTTTTTTTGGTATATTAATGGCCCAGGCTTGGATGAACAGGGCACAAGTTAAAAATTTTCAGATTATACAAGACTTGGAAGTACAGTGAACTGTGAGGAAGATAGTGAAAGTTCAAGAGGAGGCAGAGAGACCAATGGAATGGGTGGACACGCGTGAGATGAAATTTAACGCAGAGAAGTGCGAAGTGATACATTTTGGTAGGAAGCATGAGGAGAGGTAATGTAAAATAAAGGAGGTGCAGGAATGGAGATATTTGGGAGTATATGTGCACAAAGTGTTGAAGGTGGCAGCACTGGTTGAGAAAGATCCTGGGCTTCATAAATACAGGCATAGAGTACAAAAGCAAGGAAACTATGATGAACCTTTATAAAACTCTGATTCACCCTCAACTGGAGTACTGTACCCAATTCTGGGCACCACACTTTAGGAAGAATGCAAAGGCTTTAGGGAGGGTGCAGAAAAGATTTATAACCACATAAGGACATAAACAATAGGAGCAGGATGAGGCCATTCAGTCCCTCGAGCCTGCTCCACCATTCAAT